>NC_056731.1:1906468371-1906768371 GCF_019279795.1 Protopterus annectens
ATGGGAAGCTAGGTGACATGAGCCAGAGATAGTCATTCAAACTGCAGAATGTAAATATTGGTTGAAAATTTAAACATGGTGGATGTGGATACTATTCTTCACCATCTAGGTAAGGGACCTCTGAGTTGTTCAGATTAAGTAAACTTGTGCATAATGCGTATCTCCTTGAAAGGGAATTGTGAGGATATGCACTCCCTACAAAAATTGTTCAGTGGTTGTACCTAGCAAGCTTTTTTTTATGAAATGTCCGTTCACTGTGTAACCTATTTTTTTTATTTCAGAGCCCAGCTGCAATATACATCTCTCTTTCTCTCCCCTTCATATGTTCATAGGTACTTACTAACTTAATGATCTGTGAGAATCCTAAGAAACCTAACCCTGCATTCCCATGGTAACTATTAGGCGTTATAATTTGCAATGTGTATCTCCAAAGACAGACCTCACAAGTATATGTTGGTTACTTACATCGTTCCCCAGTCTATAAGGACCATTGGAGTTAAACCAGGTATGAATTTGTGGATACCCAGCTATTCGTCAAAGTTACATTTGAATAGAATAAGAGAAGTACCTGGCTTTATGTGGAAGAGAAGCTACTTCCATACATACCAATCTCTCCTGCATGATATGTTAATCTTCAAAGGAGATTGATGCTCCTTGAGTGGGTGATCCTGATAACACTGGACTTCCGAATGTGTAATAGGTCTAATAGAGTAGGATCTGTTGAGGCTTGAAGGATAGGTCACCTCTTAGTAATCTTTATAATACTGAAAGGAGAGCTAAGGCTTTGAGATGGTCTACATATTTTTTATGATTTAGGCTCATTATTGGCCTAATTAGTGCTGAGTAAAGAGAAACAATTACATCCAACGGTCTAGATTTCATACCCGTCAATGCAAGCTATGCAATGAGAAAGGACTTTGTTATTTATTTATTTATGCATCTATTTATTTATTTATTTATTTATTTATTTGACATTTGTTCACCGAGATAGTCCGACTAAGCTAGTGCCCTTTTTCGGCATAGGTCCAAGGAGAAAAGCTCCAAAGTAAAGTGGAAAAACATAACAAAGATTTAAGTAAATATACAATATAAAAGATTGCAGTAAAAATACAATAAAAATAAGCAAAAAGAAATTGCAAAAAACTGAAGCAGAATACAATAAAATACAATAAAAATATATACAGTTATGTAATTCTGCAGATGTCCAAATTGTAGTAGAAGACTAAGAAATCTGTAAAAGAGACATTGGGATGAAATAGCGAGTATAGAAGTGGGTAGTGACAGAAGTCTGCTGTAAAGAGAGGACAAAAATAATGAAGTTCGGATTATCAACAGTGGGCAACAGAAAATAAGAGGGTATTGTTTTATAAACAATAGATTGTGAGGATACGAGCTACAGAGCAGTTGCGTGTAGTAGACAGTAAGTTTAAAATGTGAGCAGGTGAAGAAGGTTGGAGACTAGTAGCTGACTGTAATTGTCAGTAATTGGGGGTTAGCAGGGAAAGGATTAGTAGAGGGAAGGGAGAAATAGGAGGGAGAGTGAGGAAAGAGTAGAGGTTCGTGGGGGAGAGGGGAAAGGGCTCAGTTGGGGTGACTGCAGTGACAAATCCAGGTGCTATTGAGGTAGTTTTTTTACAGATTTCTTGAAGTCAAGGACTTGGGGTTTAATTGTGAGGGATAAGGGGAGCTTCTTCCAAGATAGAGCTAGAAAGTAGCTGTACAGATTTTTTCCAATAGAGCTTTTTAGGTTTGTAAATTTGTAAGAGGCATTTTCCTTAAGAAAGTGGGTACAGGGTGATCAAAGAACACTTCATTGTCAAAAAAGGTTCCCAGTTCTTTAGCTATGGGTCAGTTTCCAGAGGGATATTGTCGATGTGATAGTTACAAAGGACTCATGCTTGTTGAAGGATACAATTATAGATTTCTTGGCATTTCTCTTCAGTCCATGATTTTGGCACCAGCTATTTGTTTGGGACAGGTCCTCTTATAGGTTCATGGGTAAGCACTAGGCTATTAATGATTATATATTATCCCTAAAGAGAATAAATGGGATTGTACCATAGATAATTTGAGGGGACCCATGCATGGGATAAAGTATTTAGGAGGGGGTAGTCCTGGGGTAAATTTTATGTTTCCCACTCATCAATTTAATTTGCACTTGAAAATTGAAAGGGATGAATTTGTTTTATATGGATGGGGAGTCTGTTCCATAGCAGTAGTATTCTCTGCAGAATATACCTCTCCCTCCAAACTGTTCTGTTGATGTTGCAAAAGAGGTTTAGATCCCTAGATCAAGTATTTCTGATGCCATTTGACTTACTGATGTTCAGTAAATCCATCATTAGTGGGTCAGATGATGCCTTCTATACCAGACACAGGTCACCACTTAACAGTCTGTAGGATACCAAATATAGTGACAAGGCTTATTGGGATCACCGTGTCCTCTGGCACATTTATGGCAACTGGTAAGCACAATCCCTTAACATTAGCTTTGACCTCTGAGAAGTAAATAACAAAGAGAAGAGGCCCAAAGATTAAACTCCTAGGATACTGCACAAGTGACAGGTCTCCCTTACTTCCTATATTCTATTTGTGAGACAGTTTGCTATCGATTAAGCTGCACAGGAGTGAACATTTAGCTGGGAGAGTTTATGTATAATGACTAAGTGTGGCATGATGTCAAATGCCTTTGCATGGTCCAGGTAAGCAGTGTGCACTGATTTGCCCTTGTCCACTGCGTCAGTGACATTTTCAAAGAAGTCAACCATGTTAAGTATGTAGGACCTGTACTTCACAAATCTGCATTGGGTTTGGTCAAGAGTCTATTATTAGTTCTATAATGATTCTTTCTATAGTCTTGCAGATGAGGCTGTTCGGGCTCATGGATCTTTAATTACCTGGGTCTCTCACATCTCCACCTTTATGTAAAGCAATGACTCTTGATTTCCTCCATTCATCCAGCATAAAGACTGTTTTAAGGCCAATATTGAATAGCCTCTGCAGGGGGTCTGGCAATTCATGTTTCAGGCTTGCCAGTTGGCAGTCTGCTATGTTATCCAGCCCCATAGACATAGTATTATTGGCCTTAGATAGAGCCTTAAGAAGTTGTTCTTGCGAGATTTGATATGGGGGATAGATGTGGATATTTAATCTGAGAATATTGAAGGAAGAAGAGGAGAGGGGGTTGAAGTCGGAGCTGAATTTGTCCTCTAGTAGACTGGCAATGTCCACTGGATCTGAGTATGTGGTATTATTTGCTTGTAGCTCTGCACAGTGCTTCTTATTGTTTCTTAAATTTCTAACATAGTTAAAGAAGGCTTTGTGGTTATCTTTCACATGGGTGGTTATTTTCACCTGATATCTAGCTTTGGTTGATTTGATTAGGGTTCAGAGTTTCTTGTTTATTTTATCAAGAGCATTTTTGGCTTAATGAGACTTAGATTTAGGTTTGTGTACAGTGATTTTTTTTCTTTTGCTAAAGGGTCTGTTTTCTATTAGAGTTCCACCACAGGGGTTTATTGTTGAATTTTGCATTGTATATATTTTGAAGGTGGACAGATGCATCTATGCAACCATTTACACGTGCATAGAACTTGGCAGTAAAGGATTTCTTATTAGCAGTAAGATTGTCAAGTGAAAGCGGTTTTGGAATTTAGTCAGGTTATCATTCAGTTTTAGTAGATTAGCCAAGTCATTATCTTGTCTATTGAGTCTGGACGTGAGTTTTTTTTTTAATTTAGAGACACTACCACCTTCAGTGCCTGCTCCTAATGCAATGGGCCTGGCTAAGTGATAGGAACTAAAGGGCTCCACTGATGGAGTGCTTTCACCAGATTTGAATCAAGTGTCAGTGATAATGTATATCTCTACATTTTCCAGGGAAAGTAGTGCTAGTAGGGCGTGGAATGTTTTGTAAAAGCTCCAGGGATTGAGCAGTAATACTTTAATGTTGTCCAGATTCCATTTAATTATGATAGAAGTTTTAGAAGGCTGACTTTGCCTGTAAAAGGCACAATGGAGGTGGACAAGGTTTTAGCCAATATGCATAAGCCTTGGGGAATGAAGTACAGACCCTCCCTGGCAAAGCAGTTTGGGACTGCCTGCCATCTCATCCCAGGCTGATATATATTATCCTCCCTTAGAATGACACCAGAATCTAAACCAGTTGTTGAAATCGATAATCTTTTGCTCATATTGTGGCATCATTCTTTGTGATGGTAGAATACTGCTCAGGGCTAGGTTCATTCCTGCCTCGGCCACATATTCCAAGAGCTCCATCATGCCTCTTTTCACATAGACCATAGAAGTCTCAAGTCATTTACTTCCACATGTACAATGACAGTGTTATATGTGTACTTATCAGGAACCTGAGTGCTTGTATGATGTGGTAAATTGTGGCCCCTGATAGACACCTGACCTTAACCCTTTCTTTACACAGCCTGTTGAGTCGTGAATCAGTTTGTTTCACTATGGAGGCACATATGACAAGGATATTGGTATGACTGGTGGTTTGCTTTATGGGTTTTTAGACTGAGTCTGCATGACTCATGCATGCATGTTTCATGGTGGGTGCTGCCTGTGATTTGCATTTGGGAGGATGCTGAGGGTAATTGTTTCTTGATTTACATTTAGACTGTCACTGTAGTTTAGGTAGGTTATTTCTAAAAGCCTCAGCATATGTAAGGCTATGTGCTTGGTCTGATTTGTTTGAGACAGGTTTGGTGTGGTGTTGTGTGGTGCTGACAACCATGTAATTTGTTATGGATTTCTTTGAGAGCTTTGCCTCCAATAACACTATATAACTACGTCTCTCTCACACACATACCTCTCAAATGTATAGATTTTCACAGAATGTCCAGATTTATGCTTCATATTTTTGGTCCGTTTTCCAGAAAATTGTGGTTTTTCTGGCAAATTATTGGCAAATCATTAAAGGCTGAAGTTAGAACAATAATGACAGACACTTGAGTTTCAGACTTCATACATTTGTCCCACTTTTATATATGGCTTTGTCCAGATTTCTTGTTCTAAGAGGTTGAGAGGTATGCACACTGTGTTGGATTGTTTAAATAATAAGTTGGTGTCCATAAACATGAGACAATTGTTGCATTTCTCATGATGCTCATTTCAACCAAACTGGCTACAGAGGCAGTTGGAAAGTGTCAATCCATGGTTCCAGTTGTTTACTACAGTGGGCTGTTGGGGCAGTAGTACGTAGAAGTTTAGGAGTTGCTTAACTGGAATGTTCTCTAAGACAAGCAACACAAGTCTACACACAAAGAGAAATGAACCACTTCAAGCAACTACTAACTATAAAATACACTTAGATGAGAGTTGGAGGACCTCCCCCCTTGGGACCCCACGTGGGACTTCACTTTGTTCTAACACCCCCCTAGAGAAGATAATGGAATCTGTGAATAGTCATCTACCAGAAGCAGGCCTTTCTCTGTCGCCTACTTTGCATACAGAAACACATATTTCTGAAAGTTTACACCTACAGAGCCAAACATTTTGAGGAATTGCTGAAAACTTGGTTTAAGGAGAAAGTGAACATGGTTAGGCCTTAATAAGGAGAAAAAATACCCACTTCATGAATCAATTGCCTTCACCAGTCCAGATTTTGTTCCCCTTGTAAAGAATAAATGAGGGTAAAGTGGGACATCAACACTAGCATGATGGAACTAAAACTGTCTGGTGGTTGATCAAGTCTTTTATAGGCAAATTGTTCATACCTGTTCTTGTCAATCATATTCTGACTGCATTGCCCTGTTACTGTTTGTGTCTGTTGTATACATTATTAATTTAATGGAAGTAAAATACTTCCATTGCTCTTAACCTATGACATCGTCAGCCAAGGAGCGAACCTTTATAAACTGCAATCATTAATTTGAAAACTAATAAATGGATGTACTGCTCCTAGACCATTCTCTGCACAAGTCTGTACTTTCTGATTTGGATCCACCACCTTCTGTCCTGAAATCAGAACTTATATGAAGGAAAAAGGAAAAAACTGAGTGAAACACAAAGTTGTTCCTAACTATGAGAATAGTTAAACTGCATGGCTGCATTAAAACCTCTAGTAGTGCATACTTTAGAAGCATTAGTGTCAGTATCAGTGTATGTCTGCCCCGTATCAGTTCACGTGGCCAGCTGCAAAACATAACTAAGAAACATAGAAAACAATAATATAGATGATCAGAGCTAACACAGATCTCATACTATGACGATTACTGAATAGAACTCAAATTGAAGTCAACTAACAGTCCCACTTATGAACCCATTAAATTCAAGCTTGTGCTGTGAGTTCTTAAATAATGTAAAAGCACATTGAACTGGAATTTAGCTCATTTCTCTCAAGGTGACATTATGAAAGCTACAGGCATTTTTTTTCTGCACTCTAGACTAGACACAGCCTGATCGATGCAGAACTTAAGACAGCAGAAACAAAGAGTCATTTTGTCATCAGACTGAGTCAGCTTCCAAAAAAAATTGTCATTTATCTTGGACCATATCTCAGAATACTTCAATGTTAACACTGTTGACTAAACAAGTGCTGTTTATACTTATACAGTTAAAATACCACAGGCTAACTGGTTATTGTATGCCATGCATCATAAGAACCCTGGTTTCAGCATGTAATACAAGTAAGGTGTGTGTGTGTGTGTGTGTGTGTGTGTGTGTGTGTGTGTGTGTGTGTGTGTGTGTGTGTGTGTGTGTGTGTGTGGGAGGAGCTGAGATGCAGAAGAACAGACTGAAATTTCAACTGAAAAAAGAAACTGAGAACTTGTGAGTTTCAGAGCATTCAGCTGTGGATTGAACCTGCTGGTGCTAACAAGTGAGCTCTGTGATTTCTAGTGTCGAAAGACAGGTCGTCTACATGAGAACATAGTTTACCTACAAAGAGATCTGAAGAATTTTTCACTATGGCAGGATATTCTGAGTTTTATTTTAATGTTGACAGTGGCTACCTGGAAGGGCTTGTGAGGGGATTCAAAGCAGGGATCCTAACGCAAGCCGACTATGCTAACCTGGTTCAGTGTGAAACACTAGAAGGTAAGCTTTTAAGGTATGACTGAAATTATCACATAGTAGTGGAGCAAGTTTAACTTAGCAGTGAATTTAGCACAAAGTTTTTTGCTAATGCTAAAGTCTCTTCATAGCATTTGTATAGTCCTACAGGCACAGAGACGTCAGATGTCTTTTAATGTGTTAGCAATGCATTGTGTTTGGAACAGATTACAGGTAATATTTTTTAATATTTTCAATACAAACCTCCAAACTATGATATATATTTGTAGTTTATAGAAGACAGCAGTAGTGGGCCTCCTATATTACTACCCCATTCACCTTCAGTTATTCATCTGCTTCTATACGTCTGGGTCAGTGACTAGGGGAACAATGTGAGATATGTTATGCCATCATTAGGCCCCCTTAGAAGTAGCACAATACATTTTGTTGATTCTGAGATATTACCTACAGTTTGCAAGTACAACACCATGATTATAGACCTCCGATAATGGCAGGGTATACTGCCACTTAAAATAAGAAAGTTACTCTCAGTGCAAGTAAATGTAACTAGAGTGTGAAATGCCATGACTAGTTAAAGAAAAAAATGAGAGAAAAATATGGAATATCCTTGCAAAATTCTGAGCACAAGCTTTATGACTGTTGCATTGTCAGGCAGCAATGGTTATTTCATTCATGTTAAATGGATGTGATATTATATAAAAGCTTTTTTATACATTATTCATTTAATGCTAACCTCACTTAAGTTTATATATATTTTTTGTATTTGTTCAATTACTTTTGTAACCAGGTATGTTGACTAACACAAAAAGGAACCTCAGCTATAATGCTGTGGAAATAAAAACAATCTGAAGTTACAGACTCAGTCTATCAAAGACACACTTTCTCACACATCAAGCAAGTCACTTGCCCAACAGTCCCACTGAAATGGGTCTGGATGCATATGATAAATGAAAAACCCAGCAGGCCTATTTATAATCTTAAAAATCCCAAGAGATACCTCTGTAACAATACTAAAACTCTCACTGAAAGCAGAATAGAAACTGAATGATAATCTGAAAATTATCTCCTCTGGAAAGCAATAGAAATGTCTCTCTAAAAAAATAATAATAAAAAAACTTGTGTTTTAGAAATGTTTACATGCGAGGCCATCTTGGGGGTGAAAACTGTTTCATGAGGCATTTGTTGCTTTCACTGTCTGTGCTTATTTACCAGAGAGTGGCTTGCACACATCTACTCTGGGAATAGGAATCTTTTATGCAAATATTTAGAAGTGTTAATATTACAGAGTTTGATTGTATGTATTAACATATGTATGAACTTATTTATATCACCTTAGTAATGTAGTGCTCCCATTAAAAGACAGTAGCCTCTTATCAATGAGATAAGCCTATGGTAGGTGACGTAAATATATATCATAGAAACATAAGAACATACTAGACAAGCAATCACTGGCACAAGAAGATGCTTAGCTGTATATACCTTTAAGATAACCCTTTTCAAGCAACTAAAAGTGTTCACCTCCCAAACTAGGCAGGTCTGTACATGATACCCTGGTGTGACTTTGTGTCCATCCATCTAGTCATCAAAACTAGCCTTAAAAGTAGACAAGCAGTACTTTGTTTGACCTGTAGAGGTAACCTATTCCATAGGCTAGAAATACATTAAGAGCCTATCTTTGCAGAGAGTCTTATTTATTTGTTGGTGTAGATTTAGGTCCTTAGTGCAGGTGTTTGTAGAGACACATTTTTTGCAAGAAAATATGAGGTCATATAGGACTGGGTCTTTCAAGCTTTGAAAAGCAAGACATAGGTCGCCTCGTAAACTGTAGGCTACTACAGATATAAGGGAAGTTGTGCTAATCTACTGGGGTAGTTAAAAGATTTAAGACCTATTTTCTTGGTTAGAAATCTTTGGGATCTTTCCATTTGAGTGATATGCTTGGATCCAGTGAAGGGTCTGATAACTTCTTTGGATCTTGAAGCTATTCCATTGGAAATCAACTGGGCCAGATAAAAGGATTTCCTGACTATGGTGGAAACATTATGACTGAATCTCTCTCAATCTCTCTCTCTCTCTCTCTCTCTATATATATATATATATATATATATATATATATATGTATATATATATATATATATGTATATATATATATATATATATATATATATATATATATATATATATATATATATATATATATATATATATATATATATATATATATATATATATACAAACACACACACACACACACACACACACACATATATATATATATATATATATATATATATATATATATATATATATATATATATATAAATATATACAGAGAGAGACTGAATCCTTTGAAGAAAATACAAGTTGTTGTGTCTTTCGGCTTTTCCCGGTTAGGGGTCGCCACAGCAGAACTCCGGTCCGCAAATGATTGGTAGCTGATTTTTACGTGCCGAGTTACCAGCCCTGACGCACAACCTTCAATGAAAGTATGCCCATTCATGCATGTCTCCACGCAGAAGACGCTCTAGCTGAGAATCAAACCAGACAGCGTCTTAAGTTGTTCAAAAAGAAAAGGTAATCCCATAACAATGACTGTATGTGTGTATGTGACTGAATGTGTGAATGTGCGAGAGTGTGTGTGTGTGTGTGTGTGTGTGTGTGTGTGTGTGTGTGTGTGTGTGTGTGTGTGTGTGTGTGTGAGGGCTATAAAGCCTCAATCCTCACCAAGGCTAAAAAAATAGATCCTACAACATTGGCGTGACAGACAATAGACACCAGGAATAACTCTTTATAGCATGACTAGAAGGCACTTAAAAATAAAAAAACAAAGTTTTGTAGCACGAAAAATATAGTGGGGACAGCACTAGATACCGGGGGTTCTCTATATAGACTACCCTAAAGGCAATAACAAAGACACCCTGTAAACTCACAGGCTACACAGAGAATATTCACTTTCTGTACCACCATTAAACACCAGTGAGGATGTGAAATATTACCTAAGTTTTAAAAAGTGTAAAGTTAAAGGAGAGAAATGTCTCAAACCCATCATGCTTGAGATAGAAACCAGCTCTATTAACATGCCATGATAACTCATCTGTAAGTACTGCAAGCTTTTTCCTTTACTTATTACGAAGTATGAAATGCTTCATCTCTGGCAAGAATTCATGAGTTGCAAGGAATAGGGCAGCTAGAAGAGGCAACAACAGAAGCATCCTGTAGAATCAGGGAGAGACAGTTGTGTGTCAATGTTGGGGTAGCTTCAGGACAAATTTGGGAGGAACATTAGACAACACAGGGATAATTTTTTTTAAATATGATGAGCAGTCACTTAAAGAGGTAAAAGAACAACAGGTCTAGCATCATGATACACTTTATGACTATTAAGGAGAATGAAACTCTAATGCCAGGCGTTATTGACGGACTGTAAGGCTCCATGCACTTTATTTTCTGTGCTCAGAGCTATCCAGACCTTGCTGTGGCAGAGGGAAGTCCTACTGCCTACCAGTGGGACTGGTGAGCATTGTACTGCCTATCTAATGCTAGAGGAGTGGTTTCCAGCTCTGAAATTGTAATTTTATTAGCCTTTTTGGGCTGATTTCTATCCCTTTCAACTTTCTGGCTTAAAAACGCGTGTGTTTGCACATTTTTCACATCGTGCAGCACTACAAGGCTACAGTTAAACTATTCCAGGTGCCAGAAAATCTGCTCTTCAAATTTTCCCTTAAAACTAGCTGGTTTCTCAGTAGTAGCACTAAAATCTGAACCCCTGTGACTAGCACGTGCTCTAGAACCTGCTGTAAAGCACTAGGAAGCCTGAACCTGATACAAGCACTCAGCTCTCCTTGTCAATAAGGGGAAATGAATCATAGGCACTAAACAGCCTACAATTGCAAAGTACCTTGCAAAGGTAAGGGAAAACAGCTCTTAAACCTTACAAAAAAGCACCTAAACAGGCATATCCAAGGGTCAGCTTCCGGTGGTTTCTCCTGTCCACCTGGTGAATCTGGGCATACTGGGGCAATGCGGCAACTGCCTCATGTACACAGACAATCCTCTCCTCCTACCAGCCAACACTACAACCTGCGAGATGCACTTACATAGCCAAACTGGAAGCAAAGCTCTCTCCTGTCAAGACTGTGCTAGACAGTCAAGAGGAGAAGGCTAACACCTGCATTATACCTCTAGCAACTCATAGCCCTTCAAAACCCACATCATCAACTCCCACACACAGCAATACTAAACCCACATATGTGGAGGCCCTCAACATTAACCTGCCCAAGCAACAAGGACCTCCGAAGCCGAAACGCAAACAAACACCAGTCACAACCAAAGTGACACATAGCTCACAACACCAGTGTGCCACCCAACAACAGCCCCTAAGGCAAGACAATGTACCCAACACTTTAGTCATAGGTGACTCTATAGTCAGGCACACTGATGTCCCACTCACCAGGCTGAGCAAGTAGAAAATTACAGTCAGCTGCATGTCGGGTGCCAGGATCCGCCACATACCGCATGCACTCAAGTCACTCCACAACAAGTACAAATACGACTCTGTCATTGTCCATGCTGGAGTAAATGACTTGAGACGTACCTCCTTGGACTACATGAAAAGAGACATGGAAGAGCTCTTGGATCATGTGACCCAGGCAGGTATGACCCTAGCCCTGAGTAGTATCCTGCCTTCGCCCAGAATGATACCACAGTATAAGGACAAAATGATTGACTTCAACAATTGGCTAAGCTTCTGGTGTCATTCAAAGGGGATCCAGTATTTGTCTGCCTGGGAAGACATGATCGACAAACCACGATGCTTTGCCAGAGATGGTCTGCACCTGTCACCCCTGGGATTCAGGTTACTGGCTAAAGCTCTTGCCACCCCTATAGTGCCTTTTTAGGCAAGGTTCAAAGGATAAAACCACCACCGTAACAGATACAAGCATGCAAAATCTGAAGGTAATGCTACTCAATGCTAGAAGTCTAAACCTCAAAATGCACTCTCTCGAGGCACTCCTAAAAATGGAGAACATCGATATCTGTGCAGTGACTGAGACCTGGTTCAAGGCTCCAGAGAGCACCCCTGCAAATACCAGGCTACAATTCTTACCACACTTTTCGGCCACAAAACCAAGACCGAAACACTAAAGGTGGAGAAGTGTCCATATTCACCAAGGATATTCACACCTCCAGGCTAGTTGCCCAACACAATGCATCTGAAATTCTCCAGGTGCAACTAACACTAGGTAAGACTGCAATCCAAATTGTAGCTTGCTACAGATCCCCCACCATACCCCAAGATTCTCACTACACCTTCCTAAACATACTGGAAAATATTAAGATACAACCAAACACCCTAATACTAGGCGATTTCAACTACCCTGCCATTAATTGGGAAAACTACTCAGGTACCAACTCCTTTTCCCAACGGTTCTTGGAATTCATAAATTCCAACACCCTGGATCAACTAATCCATTGTCCCTCCAGGGACTGCAATATCCTAGACCCGGTCATTACCAACATGGGAGATAGATGCTCCACACCAGTGGTCACCCCCTCATTGGTCAGGTCTGACCATAAGCAAATCACCCTTGACATCCACATCCCACCCCCACCCCCCAGTAAGGAAACCTCCTTAAAAAACTTCTCCAAAGCCAACTTCATGCTACTGAAGTCAGAAGTGACAAACTTCACATCACCCACGCAGACAGGATCTGGAAGTTTGACTGCAGAATCCTACACTAAGACACTGTATGAGCACATCCACTCATGCATGAATCATGCCATCCCAAATAGAACCAAGATGCTCTTCTCCAAAAGAAGGAAGCCAATCTGGTGGTCACCTGCTATAAACAAACTATACAACAGAAGGAAGAAACTGTTGCAGAAAAGAGGAAAATCCCAGGATGCAAAAAACTCCTTCACCAGCCTCAGTAAGAAGCTGAGATCCCTCATAAAATCCTCAAAAGCTAGTTACGAAAATAAAATTGCCAAAGATTCCAAAGACAACCACAAGGCATTCTATAGTTATGTCAAGAATCTAAATGGCAATGCTCAGATCTGCTCTGAACTACAACAGAATGGCATTAAATATACTGATCCCAAGGATATTGCCAATATCCTGGCAGATCGATTTAGTGCCAACTTCACTCCCCTCTCACCCCTTAAAGGGCCCATCTCAATACCAAAAGATTGCCAAATTCCGATAATCACAGCCACACAGGTAGAAACAGCACTCTCCAAAGCTAAGAATACAGCATCCATTGGACCAGATGACATCCCAGGCTGTGTACTACATGAACTACAAAATGAACTGGCACCCCACCTAAGTGTCATGTTTAATCATAGCCTCACCTCAGGCTTCATACCCACTGAGTGGCGCACAGCTACAGTTATCCCACTCCACAAGGGAGGATCCACCTTGGATCCCGGGAACTACCGTCCCATCAGTCTGACAAGCCTGATCTGCAAGGGCATGGAACGCATTATCATGGAACTTATAAACAAAGACATTGGCAACCTCCAGACACTGGACCCCACCCGTTTGGGTTTGTGAAGGGCCGATCTTGTCTTCTGAATCTGATTGACTTCTTCGAATTGGTCTCCAGAGCTGTGGACGAGGGTAAGGAGGTCCACACAGCCTATCTGGACCTTGCCAAGGCCTTCGACACCATCCTCCACTCTGGAATCATAGATAAACTTACTAAGCTGGGCATAAATCCCTACGTCACTCGATGGGTTGCCAACTGGCTTACTGACAGAACCCAGACTGTAAAAGTAGCCGACTCCAAATCCAGCTCCAGACAAGTGACAAGTGGAGTACCTCAGGGTTCAGTCCTGGGACCACTCTTGTTTGGCATCTACTTCTCTGAAGTACAGGCCAACATTAAGGGACTCTGGCTAACAAAGTTTGCAGATGACTGCAAACCGGGAGCCATTATTGAATCCCCAAATGATGTGGATATTCTACAAAAGGGCCTTACAGAAACAGATGCCTGGTGCCAGAGCCATGGGCTCAAGCTTAATGCCAAGAAATGTATAGTCATCCCCTTTGGAAAAAAACATGTACCCACGAACTACCACATAGGTGGCAGGACACCTAACATCAAAAGTGTGATGAGAGACTTAGGGACACAAGTGGACAGTGGTCTCACTTTCGATAACCACATCGCCACAACAGTCAGGAAATCCTTCTACGTGGCACACCTCATCACTAAGGGCTTTTCATCCAGAAAAAAGGAGGTCATTGTCCCACTGTACTCAGCCCTCATTAGACCCATTATAGGGTATAATGCCCCATTTGGTATGTACCTCACAAGCCATCTGCAACAGCTGGAAAGGCCACAGAAATACCTCACTAAAAGAATCACAGGCCTAAAGCAGATGACATATGCTGACCGTCTAAAAAAACTCCAGCTATACTCTGAGGCATATCGTCTACTCAGACGCGATCTCTGCTTAACATACAAGGCCATGTCAAACCCTGAGCTGTTGGACATGCTCCACTTAAAGAAATCCCAATCCCTCAGAGCCACATGCTCCAGGGATCTAAACCTTATTATCACATTGAACAAAACATGCTGGAGGGATAGGTTCCTGACCCAGAGACTCCCCATACTCTGGAATAGACTGCCCATACATGTCACTCTTCAAAAGGAACCTTGATGATTGGATGGGAGATAGGAAATTCACCCTGGGGATCATGTCATTCACCCTGCTAGACAGGGGCCCATAGAAGTAAATATTGTGGGAAAAAATTTCCAGGGAATTGTTATGGCTAGGCTTGCATAGGCCTTAGGGCCGATAGCCTAGTACCAACCTATGAACCTATGATTATGTCAGGCGTTATTGACGGACTGTAAGGCTCCATGATTATGTCAGGCATTATTGATGGACTGTAAGGCTCCCTGATTATGTCAGGCATTATTGACGGACTTTAAGGCTCCATGATTACGTCAGGTGTTATTGACGGACTGTAAGGCTCCATGATCATGTCAGGTGTTATTGATGGACTGTAAGGCTCCATGATTATGTCAGGCATTATTGACGGACTGTAAGGCTCCATGATTTACATGGGCAGTGAGAAAATAAGAAGTGTAAATTACAGTAATGCTGGTACAGTAGTTAAATAGAAAGGTTTGTAGGATGCACGGTGCCATAGATATGGATTTGAAACCCCCACCTGCTGCTTTTCCTCCAAAAGACCTGTCCCTAACAGTGTACCCCAGTGTTCAGTCCTTGAGCCACACCTCTTTGGCATTTACCTCCCAGAAGTCAAAGCAAATGCTAAGGTTTATGACTGACCAAGTTTACAGATGACTGTAAATTGGTCACATCTTAAATTCCTCAGAGGACACCAAAATCTTCCAAAAGGGCCTTTCCCAAACAAATAGTTGGTATGAAAACCAGGGACTAAAACTAAATGCCAAGGAATGTATGACGGTGTCCTTCAGTAAGCATGCTTTCCCTTGTAACTATCACATAGACAACACACCTCTGAAAGTTGATTCCAGAGTCAGGGATGTGGAAACCTATATGAACAACAAACTGCCTTTTGATCATCACATACTTTTGCATGGAAGTCTTTTTACATTGCACAGCTTATATCTAAAGGTATGGCATCCAATTCCAGGATTGTAATCATTGAATATAATACCCAGTTCAGTATGTACCTGTCCAAATACTTGTCACAACTGATTCAACCACAATACTTTCTCAGTAAAATAATCAAGAGCCTAAATCACAAAACATATGCAGACCATATCAAAGCCTTGTCTGTCTTCTCAGTATCATAAAGGCTACTAAGAGGTAACTCCTGGCTTATGCATAGAGACTCCACAGACCCTGTCTTGTCAAAACCTTTACACATTGCTAGTCCAGTGGTAGAATCCACACCTGATCAAGGGATCTCAGTCTCCTTAACATTATAAATAGAACATGTTGGAGGGATAGGTATGTATCACAGAGACTACCTGTAGAACTCTTTTACACTCTACTTCTCCTTTTTTCAAATATACTTTGATGAATGGATGGGAAACGCCACATTCATCCCTGGTTTAGCAGCTGGGGCAACAAGTAAACATCCCATAATATCCTTATTTCACACACCTCAAGATTATTCATATCCAAAATGCAATGCCTAAAATCTACCATGAGAATGTAAAGCTAGGCTTCTTAAGATTCTCACCGATCAATAGCCTAGTAACCACCTATGAAGCTATGAACATCAGGGACATTCTATCAACTTAGTGACAGTTATGAGGTGTTTGTGTGTGTGTGTGTGTGTGTGTGTGTGTGTGTGTGTGTGTGTGTGTGTGTGTGTTTGAATGTGAGCATGTTTGTGGGAGAGTGAATGAGGAGGGTATCTGTGCCAATGTGATGTTTGGACTGCCAGTGTTAACTATAATGGGAAGGTGCTGATTTGTACTCCCAGTTTAAGGGCAATTCAGGGACATGCAAATTAGCTGATAATGAGGTCATTTCTCATTCCTGTTAATGTGTCTTTGAATTGCATTTTTCACATTGTGTAAACAGACCCTTTTGGCCACAGTTCTTACTGCCAGCAGTGAGGTTCTTTCAGAATCCCCAGGAATGTTTATGAACTTGGTCCTTGCTTTTCAAGACAGATCTACTAGAAAATAAAAAAAAAAACAGTTTTCTTGGGTAAGTGAAATTATTAGCAGCCACAAAGTAAGCAAATGAAGGGTGTGGAAATCAAACCTGGAAGGACAGTTTGCAACTCATTAACAAATTATTGGCATATTACTATGAAAGCGAAGTAATCTATCCATCCACAATCATCTAGAGTCAAGGATTACAAAGCTGGGTGACTAGACCTGCCACATTAGTTCTTCCACATCAGACACTCACATGTGCACTCACACCTATAGCCAATTTAAGGTGTCCAATTCACCTACTGTATGTCTTCGGAATGTGGGAGAAAAACAGAGTACCCAGAGGAAATCCACACAAACACAGGGAGGACATGCAGACTCCATACAGAAAGCACCTCAGCCAAGAATCAAACCAGAGAATCTCTTGCTGTGAGGTAACAACACTACCCTCTGTGCTGGAAAGCCAGGTAAGCCAGATTGTTACATCTACTTTGCATAAAATAACTTCTGCACGCCCTGCCAGTTAAGAAATACTGAGTAAGACTGATAACGTGACTGCACAGAAAATAAGGATTCTGTAGGCATGAATAGGAAGGTTGCATCTATTAAAGTGATTTGCTTGTGTTTCTGTATACATCACAACAGTCAATGAGTCAAGTACTGCAATGTATTTTCCAGCTTGTTTTTACCTCCTTTTTTGGATATTTTTTTAATAAAAAGCTCTGTAAACTTTTTATTAAACCAGGCCCCAAAATGTAGCTTTTCCAGTTGTGGCTTTACCATAGGGTAAAGTGAACTACATCCATAGACTTTTAATGGGGTACCTTTGTGCATGTGTTGTGGTGCGCCCATTAAAGCCTAGGGACACAACAGATGTTTTGTAAATATCAACTTCACTGAGGTTAAACTTCCTTGTTTTTCCTCAGTGACATTACTGCAAGGAAACCATAAATTTAAAACTAATTTTATATAGGAATGGGATAACCAAAACCTTTCCTGATAGCGGAAAGTGCAGTTTGAGAGTTTAATCACAGCATGCTGAAATGCTAAGGTACATTGAAAGACACTGACAAATCACTTTAAGTTAGTCCAGAAACAAAATGGAGGAAAATAGAAAAGCGGCAAGAACTACCAGTGATTTGTGCATCTGTGTGTGTGTGTGTGTGTGTGTGTGTGTGTGTGTGTGTGTGTGTGTGTGTGCGTGTGTGTGTGTGTGTGTGTCCTTGTCTGTGTCTGTATCTGTGCATAAATTTGTAAAAGGGTGAAGCTTTATCCAACATGGCAAACATATATCTATGTATTGATCCTGAATGTCTTACACTGTGCTGTATATTAAAAGATGCATACATCATGGCACTATTATGAGTGTTAATGTCTTGCATTATACCTAAAGGAAGTCCACTTCCTCAATATACCCAGGTGGTTAACTAATAAATAAATATTTTATTATTTCCATGCTTTTTCTCAGAGAAGAAGCAAAGACTGTTTGTATTAGGTAGAGATTTCATTTATGTGCAGACCTGTTATTACGGACTAAGTAATTGATTAGGTGCCAATACCCCAGAATATAGAAATGTGAGGCGAGTTTGCACAATGCTGAGTACACACATGTAACACAACTGATGCACATCATCATCAGAAAGTAAAGGGACTGCAGTTCATGCAAACATATATTTTAATGATGAAAGACAAAAGGTACAATAGGTAAGGTAACTTATATAAGAGTGCTCCAATTGATTTAAACCCTTATGGACTGTTTCATAGGAACATTTCAGTCTGGGTCAAATACATGGAAAATACAGCTGCATCATGCACTTTCCATCAATAAAGGTTGCTACAGGCCAAGTGAGGCATTTCTGTGATTTGTTAAGACACTGCCTGCAACAAGACTTTGGTGAATCAAAATAAAAAAGTTTGTATTAAAGTGACTGAGTAGAAGAGTAAGGTTCGGGAAGTTTTCAAACTAGTTGCCTGAAAAAAATATTACTCCATTTTTTTTCTGGCTGGTTTACCACCCATGTCTCCCAAGGACTGGGGCAACAAGTAAATGTCCCAGAACGCACCTCAGCCGAGAACCTGCTGCTGTAAGGCAACAACATTATCATATATATATATATATATATATATATATATATATATATATATATATATATATAAATAAAATTAACCGCACTCAAAAAAATTGAACGAAGAGAAGAAACTTTAACTAAGAAATGAACTTCGTGACAATAAAAGCATTCAATAAAATAGTAAATAACACCAACAACTCTTGCAGAACTTTAGCGCTTTCGTCTTATTTATTATCAAGACTTCTTCAGAAAGACATGTTTATGTCTTTCTGAAGAAGTCTTGATAATAAATAAGACGAAAGCGCTAAAGTTCTACAAGAGTTGTTGGTGTTATTTACTATTTTATTGAATGCTTTTATTGTCACAAAGTTCATTTCTTAGATATATATATATATATATATATATATATATATATATATATATATATATATATATATGGGTTACCTTCATTTGCCTGACAGCTCATTTGACTGAAATTCATTTCCCTGACAAGTAGTACTTGCAGTGCACTGTAAGGCAAATAAAAGGGATATGTCCTTTTCCTCACTGTAGTGCAACCCTGGAGTTAGTATATATAGTTGGGGGTGTGGGGGACTGTGGGGTGTGGGGGGCAGAGCCCCCTGCCTAGTTTGGTTTTACTGAACAATATAAAACAAAAAGCATAGAATTTAAATCAAGCATTACATTTTCTCATTTCTGTTGCATTGTTACCCCTTGAATTATTACACTGCAGCATACTAACCTAATACTTCATTAAAGCCATAATCCTCAAGTGCGTCAAATGAGTAGTTCTCTGTGCTGCTTGCAAGACCAAAATACTTCTTTCTATAAAACCATTGCAGTCCCATAAAAGTATACCTCTTAAAAATGGATCACTGTGCCAAAACATGTGGTCAACTATTAGGGTTGCCACTTTTTGTAGATGCCCAAAGTGGAACATTCTTATTGAATCTTGAAATTTTGCAGGGTAAACTATTCCATCAACCAATGAAGAGGAATTATATTGGAATTTATTACTGAAATAAACACTCTGTGATATGCAATGTTGATTGTTAACACTAATTTGTATGATAATAAGATGATTTAAATGTATTTTTATAGTTTTCTGCAACATTTAGAGACAGAAAAGATTTTTTTTTTGTAAAAAGGTGGTAATTCTATAAACTGTGGGCACTGATACTGTTTCGCTACTATTCTGGAACAAAGGCAGTGGAGAACAGTTTCACAACACTCTGCTCTGCTACTTTTTTATAACACCGACTGCAATCAGCAACACTAGTTACCTATGAAAGAAATGGGGTAGTACCTGACAAGAAAAAACTACAGATTTCCCTGGGTCTGTGGTATGTCGTGCAGGAAGAGACAAATTCCTCTGCCAAAGCATGTGAGAATTTAAACTTAATAAAATGGTGGGTGAGGTTTCCCTTCCTTAATTCCAAGGCAAGGAAATGAAAGTTGTATAAAATATAGACAGGTTTCTAGTAACTAAGTTATACCTGCAACCAACTAGTGAGAAAAGTAGGTTAAGGATTGAGTTAAACTATATGAGAGGGTTGAGTTTTCCTTTTAGTATTTATTAAAGTTTTTCTAATACATTTTCCGGTAATCTCCAAGCGAAGTACCTCGCGGGCGGTTCCGCGCAGCTTTGGGCGGGGAGTGGGCATTGCTGACATGATTGGCAAGTGTCCGAGAATGCATCATGTCAAGAAATGTCAACAGCTAGCACAATCGCAGTAATAGCATGACAAGCTATTATTAACAGTACCTGACACTTCGCTAAAAATAGCACGTCACATACATACTCACAGTTATATGTTTAGCACCTTATTATATCTGGAAGAAGGTTTCTTTGTTGTTTTAGCTCAAACAAAAGTGTTAATGTAATGGTCGCTGTGTTTGGTGTAAGAAATGTAAAACTTCTTAAGAGCTGTGTAAACAACTTGGTTTTGGGATGGCAGGCCTGTGTCAAGGGCTTTTTCCATGGTGGGAAGATTTGAGAGAAAATTGCTTTCTTTATTGCAACGGAGTACTTTGCTAAGGTATTTAGTCATTGATTAATATGTTTGAACATTGGATTAGTTGCATGCAGTAGTGGTCAAAGAAAACAGGCAGGGGCTGCAATCTTAACAGTAAGATTAATAAGAGAGATGATAAACAGTAACCGTTCTATATAATCAACTAATCAGCAGAAGTATAATGTATTGTTTTCTTAATAGAAATATGCACAGACTATTGTCATTGTGGGTTTCGGAAAATATGAGAATAAATGTAGTCTCTAATATTGTTTGTACAACGCTGTTGTCATTCTTTTCCTTGCTATGTGTTCTATGTGTTCGTAGTCTTGCAATTCTTTCCAATTCAATTTGTTTACATGCTTACATGACATTTCGGAATATATGTACAAACAATTCAATGTGTTCTTTAAGGCCGGAAAACATAAATATTCATGCACGCTTGCCTAGGAGGCGTGTTCGGGGCGGGTTTTGCTACTGCGCATCATGCAAGGTACTTCACTTGGAGAATCAGAATTTCCAAAGTCTAGAATGGATGCAGTTTTGTTTTACCTTTCTGACTATGTTTATTGTTCTTTTTAGGTGTAAGTTTTATTTTGAATCATGCTGATTACTGTTAGGAATTCTCAATACCATCTTTTGTTTTGTGTGTATAATTAATGACTACTCAGTCCACAATGGTGTAGCTGCTGTATTGCTCACCCTCTGTGATTCTAAACTGACAGGCAAACCTCAAATCAGCACTACTGTCATGTCAGTAAACAGCTTCACCAGTCAGAGGCTAAAATTACCATACAGTAATACATCAAAGCAAAGATGTTTATCAGTGACTGATGCTTTTTACTTTCCTCTGAGGGAGGAAGTATACACAATGTACATTTAGTTCATCTTACCAAAACTGAAAAGGAAAGCTGCCATCTGGCTAACATGGTACAGTGAAAATTAAGGATAAATGTTTATAAACTTTTAAATCAGTATAACATGAACAAAGACAGCCACATGATTCTTTTCTAGTATGCCTTTTCAAATGCACTTACAGCTCTCTAGTGTAGCTTAATATTGTCAGGTTCCAAAGAGTCTTTCAAAGCTGACATACTAAATAGTCCACACCCACTGACAATATTCAACAGGCATAACATGCAATTCACTTTTTAAAAAGTAATTTATTAGATTTTATGCAGCAAGGTGTGCTAGAATTTGTATAAAACTATAAAATAGCTTCTCCCCAGTCCATGTTTTTTATGTAAGCTTGTCATATAACTTAGTACTGAAACAGGATGTGGTATACATCTCAGAAGTATTGTGGGGTCAACACTAGTACACAGTTCCAAAATGCCCCTGTAGTAAGTAGATCATTCATGGGTCCTGCCATGCAAAGGAATTGCAAACTTGAGACAGCTGCCTTTCAAGCAGTTGAAAACTACAAATAAGCCACTTAAGAGTAATGTTGAAAGCATCGGGTGATGAGAAAATTAGAAAGGTGAACACACAACCAGAAAGATTTCAGTTATTCCAAAACACTCTAGAATTAGACCCCCTTGTTTAAGCCATACTTCTGTAATTCACTCTGTATCAGGGTTGTGAGTGCTGAGCTAAGCTTCAAGGTAGCAAATGTATTTCTAATGCTATAACTACAAAATACACCACTACAAATGCTTTTTTGATTGGCTGTGTGGAACACGATGAGAGTTTTATAGTATTCAGCAATACCACACAAAATCAGAGAGTAAAAAATGTATTTTATTTATTTCAGTTTGATTACCGGGGAAGTCTACTGGGCCAAGAAGTACCCATTTTCAGTGGAGGCCCGGGGAGAAAAGCTCCAAAGACAGTACAATCAATGTTACATACAGTAATGGATGATAATACAATGTCACAAACAGTTAAGAATATGTGAGGTGCAGTAGTAGGCAATACAGTAAGGATTACATAAAATACAATCATAAAAAGTGCAATGTCCAAGATGCAGAGTCTACAAAGAAAGAAAAAAAAAAAGTTTAAATTTTTTTTTTTTTTTTTTTTTTAAATATAAATCATCAGAAGCAACAAAGTCAGATAAAGTATCTCCAAAGTACCCTGCATTTAAAATGAGATCCTGGCAGTAAATGAGGTCCCTTAATAACAAAATAATGCTATAAGGAAGTGATGTAATACAGATACAATAAAGATAATATTGCCCTAGAGGCAGGTTGATATGGAATGGGTAGCAGCATTCCCTTCATATTTATCAAAGGCAGTGATAAAGAAGGCAGCAACTATCTGTTTCCTGTACTTGCATATAACTTCTCATAAGGTACATGTTATGTTTGTGGGTAAAAGAAAAGGGGAAACAAAGTCAGGGCTGGCACTTTCAGAAAATAGTGCAAGCATTTGATTCAGTAAACTGTCCTGAGAATAATCATCCTACTGCAAGAAAAAAGGCCAGATTTTATTAAAAAGCCCTCTTATTAACCTTAATTGGGACAGTTTTCACCTACAGCCTATTCCTAGTCCAACTGAACATTACCCAGGGTAGGTGAGCAGAGAATCATTACCCAAGAAATCACTCCATTGTTTCCATGAGTGAAAATAGAAGCCCGGTGCTGAATGAGACCCTTTTCCATACATTTTAGTATCCTATATTGCAGAAACTCTGTTTCTGCACTAGTAAGGTTCTGTCTGCCAGTTTTAGAAACAGGGAAATGATATAGTTTAAAACATTGATACTACATCACCCTTACGCCCGACTCAGAAACAGGAAATGGAGCAAAATTCGGGTCAAACACCATTAATCTTCCAGAGTAATTTTGTCCATGTCCTCCCAGTTCAGGTGGAACAGAAAAATAAATTAACTATTCAAGATGTCTACTTTTTCTGCAACCTTACGTATTTTCTCCAGATTCCCTTTCCATTCATGATTATAGCTTAGAGATAATATTGCAGAGGTTATGGCAGTTTCCCCAAATAAAGGAGAATTACATAGGAAAGATAGCGATAACAAATTTGTAGCTACTGCATGTGTACCCTTTTTCAACCAGAAGAAGATTAGGTTTTGTCACAGTAGTATTACAACTACACCAAACTATTTGCTGAAAATTGGGCACATCATTTTCTTATTTACTCACTTATTTATGCATTTATTTGTTTATTCACTTATAAAATTATTTTGTCCCCCTTTCTCCTTGAATATCAGTCCCATATCCCTGGCTGTCCTATTCATTCCTTCTGATTCCAAGTATCCTAGGATACCAGGAGAATGAGGAATGAGGGTCGGGGATAAGAGATTTTTATATGCTTCTAACAATGTCCTCTTTGGGCTTGAACGTGTAATGCAATGACAGTTATTCTGAACCTTGATTGAGTGTGTAATTCTGCATACCTGCAGTTCCAGAGAGAGTGCACTAGGACTCCTTAGAAGCCTTCTGTTTCCCAAATTCCCCAGATGGAAATGCTGCAGTCTTGGCCTTTCCTGCAAATTTAGCTCTTGCAGCACAGCTCTGTCACTACCACCCTCCTCCCCTGGAATGGGCGAGCTCACATTAGCTACTCATCTACACCCCACACCCCCAGTTGGCTTCTCCAGACCCTGGGACACTTGCTGAAGCCAGGTCATATGGGACACAGTTATAGCTAAAGCCTATATAATGGACAGACATTTTTTGTATATGTACATGTGTTTATGCATTTTATTTTATTTATTTATGTGTGTATGTGTGTGTTTCTTTATTTTGCTGACCACATAGGTCTTCCTGAATTTAAGTTAAGTATTTATCAGACCATATTACAAATCATAAACTCTTAATAACTAACAAGTTAATTGTTTGGTTACAGCAAAACAAAGTCATTCATCAACAACACAGAAATGAGACTTTTGGCTATATCAACTCTAGCCACAATCTTCCTGAGAATACCTTAGTGTAAGTAGCAAATCCGAGAAATTAACAGGTAGACTGCTTTTATACTTGTGATTTAAAACCAAGAAGGCATGCAGATGGTGTTAAACAAGTTAATTACATTAAATAATATTACCTAGGATTTACAAACAATCCCCAAAGCTGTATTGAAAAATTCATGCACAGGAAACAACTAAGCTATACAGTGAAACTTGCATATATAACCTTGGTGCCATGAATAAAGCCTCTACTATGTAGACTAGCCATAACAAAGGTCATGAGGTATATCTCGTTGTCCAACATGAACAACTTTCGCTGGGCAGAAAGTCACTCCCGGAGGATACAAAGTAAAGTCTCCATTTGTGCAGTCTTTCTAGTGCATTATGTATTTCACTACATTGGATTGCATTGTTCCCAACTACAATGCAATGCAATGCACTGTAAACAGGAGTAAATAGTTGTCATACCTCTATGTCAGTTGCACAGCGGTAGTTGACATCCATCTGTGAACATCATGCCTGGATACCAGTACCCTCCCAGCTTTATCCCAGATCATGGTATTCCATGTTCCTGAAGGAGTATGACTGCCCCGTGCAACACCTCCAACTACTCTGTAGAACTGTGTGGGGCATTCAGCAGCATTAACAAAGATACTATTTGCTTATCTCTGCGCTGGTGAAACTGTCTAACACACAGGATAGTTGAAGGCATCTTTGACACTGCAGATATCGCAGGCTTTTCTTATTCTTGCTCCAGGCACAGCCCTCCATATACTTGAAGTAAGCCATTCACAAAGTTCAGCCATCATCATAAACTACAACATCCTGATATATTTTTTAACTGACTGTTGATACTAGAATAATATATACTGGTGATATTAGCTTGTTGTACAGCAGTGGACATTTTTTAATGAGAGTATGAACAAATATTATCTTATTTAAAACAGTTTCAGTTTTGTGCATTCTATGTAAAACACACACACACACACGCACATACATGCACACACACACACACACACACACACACACACACACACACACACACACACACACACACACACACACACACACCAGATTATGTTACAAATTGTATATATTATTATGGTTCAGCAGGTTGTATACTTGCATTTGATGCCTGGAAGTTCAAATGATGTGGGTTCTGCTCCTACACCAGTTGCCTGGATTTGTATTCCAATAATGGCATTGAAATGCAGCATAAGGGAGGTGCTGCACTCATGAGCTTCCTTCTTTCAGGTGATACATTAAACCAAAGTTTTATATACCTTAGGTGGTGGTAGCTTAGGTAAATATAAAATATTCCATGCCAGTTAGAGTAGAGGAATTTCCCCATAGTACTGGCCAAAGTGTCCCCATTTGTAGAAATATCACCTTGAGCCTCCACTAAAAATAGACCACAAGCTTAGTGGAACTAACATGGTCAAGAAAAATGTAAATAAAGTATGTTAGTAAGCAAACTCAAATGGCTCATAACATCCTGACTCAGCTAGAATGGAAGAAGAACATACAGAAAGCAGGCTTACTAAAACAAATAAGGATAATTTTCTGAAGACAGTAAACACATAACTCAACATTTTATTTGTGGGTAAGCCCCTTTATGTCTTTCCATCACCAGTAATTACATTTCATATACAAAGTCACATAATGCAGAAAAAAAGAAGAAAAAAAGAAAAAAAAAAGAAAAAGTTTTTTTTACTTCTAAGCTCCTGCGATCTTTGAGTGGGAATATACATTAAGGTGGTTATGGCAATACAATTCCCTGCACAGCCCCTAAGCTATTGCAACTGTGGAGAGGAAATACAAATTAAGGTGGTTGTGGCAGTATGATTTACTGCACAGGGTCATTGAACTGATTGCTTCTTTGAAACACGTAAAACACTGCATCACAGAAGCACACACCATTGTTGTAAATGTTATTAGCACTTTTATCATCTTGTCTTTCAAGTTAAATGGCATTGTCTGTCTACTACTTACTACTTCCTTTCTTTTAAGACTCCATTGCTGGATTCTTCCAGGTTTATTTCATAAATGAAACAGAATTTGTATTATGTCTTATCAATATTTATGCTTGTGAAGAAAGGAGGTTCTGCAAGCACAGCTAGCTGGAATTTTGTAAATAATTACATGTCATTGGTGAATACTGAAATGGTTTATACAAGATGCTTGTGTTACAGATGTATTAGAACTGTATGCCATATGTATATCAAACTTATTTGTAGAGGTTTGTATTGAAAAGATATTTGTAAAGTGCTTGAATTTAAAATGTACCCATAGTATGCCCTACTGGAAGAGAACAGAAATGTAGATGCACTATTGTTAACTGTTTAAATATATATGTTTTAACAGAGGAAACTGGAGGATTAACCTCAGTCCAGCAAACCTTAGAAAAATATCTGAAATGAAATAACTTTATAGGCTAGGACATAAAGATGCTATCTCACAGGTTTCAATGCAGCCTGCAACACAGAGTCTGTACTAGGAAGCTTTCTGTATTGTCTTTGGGGTGAACTAATCATTACCCTGAAAGCACGGAGAATGCAATTGTTTTATGACTTCCAGCACCTGCCAAAAACCTGAGCAAAAGTCCTTGTATGTGTATTTTTTTGGGTAGGTGTTAAATATTGCCAGCTGCCAGCAGTGGGGGGTTTGCCTGGGAACTAGAAGTCAGATGACCAGAAATAATGTAATTCTGCAAGCTATTCCAGCAGTAATATTTTGGATATTATTTTGAGAAGTCTCTTAGACGGAGACAGAGCATTCTGCATTCTGTCTTGGACCTGTCACCAAGAAGAACCATTCACCACATCATCTGCCTTGCTCTATTAGTAGGTTACTAGGGAATAGTATAACTCTCTTAGATTCAGTCAGGAATATAGTGAAGCTTCGTTTAGATATTATTTTTCTTTATTTGTTTGAGACTGTCTTTCAATGTTGTTTTAAATATTTCCTGTGATTTTGAACTCTGATGTCACTGTGAATATATACTTAGTATTTTCTTGTTCTTTTATTATATATTATTAACTATATTTAAGCCTTTCATTGTAGCTGATCTTTGGTAAGGTATTTAAGTTTTGTGAGTACATGCATATTTATTTGGTGACACTGTGTGGGCCACTCCTAACAGCCTTGCTCTTGGTCAAACTACCATTTGTATTAATATACATATTACACAGTAAAATTGGACACCCTTTGTTAAGGGCCTTAAAGTGGCTGTCAAGGGATTCTGGTGGCAGTGGTAACTACCTTATAGTCTGGGCATAAGGGAGGTGTGTGTGTGTGTGTGTGTGTGTGTGTGTGTGTGTGTGTGTGTGTGTGTGTGTGTGTGTGTGTGTGTGTGTGTGCGTGTGTGTGTGTGCGTGTGTGTGTGTGTGTGTGCAAATCAAATCTCCAAGAGTATGTGTGTGTGTCAACTACTTTGGTAGGAACATGAAGCACTGGTTGGACAGAGAGAGTGTTGGAGGACTTGGCTTGGAACCCTGGCTAAGGACTCAACTCTATAGCTGTGCTAGTGGGGAGTTTTATTGGGGATCTGGAGAAAGAGAAACCAGTCCTGGACTGACTGTGGTCTCTGTGTGCTCTTGAGTGAAATTGCACTTGATGGAAATACTGAGTTTCACCTGTTATCCTCCCAGTGAATGTCTCCCCACATGTGCCAGTGGTGAGGATAGAGGCTCCTTGATTACTGGCACAGAGGTGAGCTATCCATGTCACATATTGGTTGTCAGTGGTGGGTCGTCACAATGTTAGCAAATCGTTAGCCATGGAATCACTGTATCAATATGAATAACAGCCATGGAGTGTTATTAGACATGCTATTTATTAGAGTAATACATATCATCTGTCATCATAAGACTAAAGTCTTTATCCCTTATTTGTTAGTCCATAAAAGCAGGAAAACACATAAATTAGTCCTTACAATATATCATGTAGTTTTAATAATTAACTCTCTAACATCATATAGTTAGAAGGAACTTCAATCTGCCAGCTCAAGTTGTAAGATATTGTGGGGCAAGGATTTAATTTTGCGAAAATCATGAAACAGGCAAGTCACATGAAGGTAAATGTAGGCAGATAGTAATAAAGCATTTGTCAATTTATACAGAAGGTGAGTGGGAGAAATTGCTGGAGAATGCAGCTCATCTTATGTCTGTACAAGCATTCAAATAATGGTTAGAGACAAATGGCAATGACATGAGTGACAATGGATTTAATCAGGGGGGCATAGTGAGGGACTGTTAATATATCAACATTTCACTGTATGGCACTAGATCTAGTCTAGAAACTGTAACACTGAGAGTTGTGTTTAGGCAAATGTTTCAACTTTTTTCTCCATTTATTTCTGATTTTGGTTTATTAACATTCCCCACATCATTCATTCCACAGTTGGCATATTACTCACCGCAGCTGTACAGCTGTTTCAGACTGTGTCTGCTTGTACTTTAATAATTTCCTTCACAGTCTTTATAGAAGGAAGTTAAGATGAAAAGATAGCGAGTAAGTAACATGAGATTATAGCGGTTTGTGTTTGTATGCAGATGTTCCATGAAACTTCCTCCTACTTTATTAACTTGAGTTTAGAAAAACAAACAATAAAACTATTCTTTTTTTATATTCCATTGATAACAAACCACTCTGAGAAGTACATTCAGTATAACCTCCTAATTAAGAAACAGGCTGAAAGAAAATGAACACATACATACAAATATTTTAAAAATGCTGAAGTGTTTGCCAGTATTGCTGTTAGCATTGCCATATTATTAAACTGTAACAGAGCTACAAGGAACAGCGAAAGAGCCATGCGTGACTGTAAAGCTGCAGGTTACAGACATCTGCTTTACATCGTATGTTTCTGTGAACACATGTGCAGTGTACTTATAAGGTTCTCAATTGATTTAAAAGGATCTCAGCTAAATAGTCTTATGTACAGTTCGGAATGCATCTGATATAATTCTGTCATTCTAGTTTAATTTCTTTAACTATGCTAGCAGGTAAGGCTCCAGATAAAAGATATCCATTTAAAAAGAGACTATGTGAGTTAAGCAGGCTTCTCGAAGTAAATAGTAAATAAGTGGAGTGGATGAGATTCAGGTAGTATGCCCTACTACTTCCTATAATTCTGTCAGATGTTAATAGTTTAAATCTAGAAATGTATATTCATAGGCAAATGCACCAAACATTACATTTCCTAGGTACTAGTATATAGCATGGTAGTTGCTTTTTTCAATGTCTTGGAATCAGATATAAGGCAAACTGTCTAAAATGAGTACAGCAAGGATTTGTATTCATATACTATAGATAAGACCACATTGTTGCAAAAAAATAAATAAATAAGTAAATAAAAATAAAAACAAAGGATCGTTGTACCAGGTGGTATTTTGAATTCCTTTACAGAAGTATTTCATTATGATTACTGGCTTATTAGACAGAGAGCTGACCACCATCAGTCGCATCTTCTGTGGGGTTTTCTTCATTCAGAAGCTACTGGAAATACTCCTTCTATCTGCCTTTGATGTTCTGTAGACTAGTAAACAGGTTGTTCTGGCATTCCTTATGAAGAGGGTCTGGTGACTATCTTCGTTATTTTTCTTTCTTTGCCTTGCAACCTGATAGAGTCAATTTGTGCCATCTTTTGCCTCTGATTCCTTGTTTTTTCTGCTATTGCAGCTGCTATCTTTGCCTCATTGTCAGCCAACCAGTATTTCTTCTTAGCTTGGTAAGTCTTTCCTGTCTCCCACTTTTTCTGCACTCCTTCTTTCTTTTGATAACTTCTTGGGCTTCTGCAATTCCCCAACGTCCTTCTTTATGTACATTGTTTCCATACCTGGCTTAGCCGCATACCTGCTCTATAGTCCTCACGTACGTTGTTTTGAGGCCCTGTCATTCTCCTTCTTCTTTAGCTCCACCTATTTCCTCCTGCTCCGGGCGAGCTTTAGTTCTAACTGTTTCTTGATCTCTTGTGCTTTTGCTCCACTCAGCTTCCAGGTCTTCATTTAGTTTCTATCGACATCAGAGCTTTCTCTGATCATTGCTTGCTGCTGATTGTGACAACCAGTGGTTTATGCTGTGGGCCGAAGATTTCACTGGGGATGAATTTGCAATCACTGATTCAATGCCAGTCCCCTTTCCTTACTAAGTGAAAGTCTACATGTGTTGCATGTTGGCCACTCTTTTATATGATCTTGTGTCTGTCTCTCTTTTGTTAAACCACTTGTTGACCACCATCAAGACATTTGTCAGACAGAAAACTAGAATGGCATTTCTTTCCTTGTGCCTTTTTCCCACCCATGTGGACCCAGACAGTCCTTACAGCCTATTCTGTTTGTCCTGATATAAACATTCCCCCCATTATCAACATCAATTCATGTTGTCTTGATTTATTTAGAAGGTCCTGCAACTGCTGCCTGAGGGAATTATTTTCCTCACTATCACAACCCTGCTGTGGAATATAGCTGAGATGATAGATACCGCCCTATCTTTGCAATGGAGTCTGATTGCCTTAAGTCTATCACTAATTCTAATGATATCCCAAACTGTCTTCAGAAGACTCTCCTTCACCACAGTTCCATGCCATTTCTATTTTTTTCCTCCCTGAATAGACTCTGGATCCCAAGCCAAATGAGTTTGCTGCACTGCCCTTTAATCTTGTCCCCTGGATACACAGAATGTCCAGCCTCCTCCTTACCACCATGTCATCTACTTTCAAGCTATGTTCTGTCAGTGAACCTATACTGAGTGTAGCAATCCTTAGTTCATATTTAGCAGATTGGTTTTGCTTCCAGCTTTCACTTAACACATTTATCCCAGGTAACCCAACCAAAGGAACTGAATGCTGGCTGTATAGTAGTTTATTGACCTAGGCTTTATGGTGAGCACACACTGGCCAACAGGGGCATGTGGACCCCTTCCAACCATTATCATGGGTCCCTGGTGTAGGTCAGATCCTTAACCTAATTATAAACTGGCAAATATGTATGTCAATTTTTGATGATATTAGAAAACATGACCAAATCACTTAAATCCAATTTTTACACCATTGAGTGGCTAGCTATGGCATGGTGCTCAGTCTGTCATCCATGTTCTCCAGTTTATGCCCAAAGTGGTTGATCTATACAACTCTTTCACTGATAGGTGCAACCTAGAGTCTGTGCTGTTGCTGCCTCAGGACTTTATTCAATTTTTGGGGGAAAGTTTAAGGTGGAAATATCCAGCATGTTTTTGGAAGAGGGAGGAACCCCACAGAGACACAGGGGGAACACGCAAACTCCACAAAGGCATTTGTTGTCAATCAGGATTGAACTTTGTACCTTGTGCATGATAGCTGAAAACCCTTAACCATTATGCTAACTGTGTGAAAGATATACTCTGCTCTAAAACATGGTAAGCCTCTTTGAAAAGGTCATAAAGGAAGAGGCATGCTGCCTATCTGAAGCTGACCAAAATGTTTGACAGCATTGCTAGTATTATAAACAAATTAATAAAGCTTAAAATAACCCCTATCACTGCCCATTGAATTGGAAATTGATGGAACTCAACTTGTGAAAATTGTGGGTACCCTCTTGTAATGTAACACTATAATTGGCAGTGACCAACACAGTTATATGCTGATATATCTCCTCTTTGGCATCTGATTTGCTTGCATCCGTGCCCTACACCCCAAAAGTGTGGCTATCCAAGCTCACTGGCATTTGGAAACTGGGCACTATAACTCAATGCCCCACTGGTAACAATTGCTCCAGCAGGGATTGGAGTATGCCTACTCCTGTTGTTAAGCAAATGGACTCAGACTTAATGATAAAAAGTGCAGAGTGGTACAGCTCACCAAGCAAACCATTCCCACTTCCTGTCATATATGTAATGTGCCTTTACAGACACTGTTATAAGACACATAGGTACATATTTGAATAACTTACCAGAAATCTCTTTATCCAAGGGAAATTCCTTAAGGCTTAAAGATGTCATTGTTTCACTGCCTTCCTCCATAGCATGTCCCATGCAACATGCATGTAATATATTACTTAACCAGACATGCCACAGAAATTTCTAACTAAGAAAATAAAGGATCTTAGAGCCCTCACCTGGTCTGACAGATTAGTTTGACTAACCTTGTGTTCTGCGCTTTAGTAGTTCCTTTGTGGTGACCTATGCCTAGCTTACAATGTCATAAAGGACCAGTTCTGTCAGACCTATATTGCTTGGCAGGATCAGTGGCATCTCCATTTCCCATACAAAATATCTTCATCTACACCACTCATGGACCCCAAGTTTTGAAAATTGTGGTTACCTTGTTGTAATATAAAACTGTAATTATCAGTATCCTACACAGTTAACTGCTGGGGTATTAAAATGAAGTCCCATCAGTCTGAGTTGGTGGTAGCTCAGGCGGCTGTAAAAGATCTCATGGCTCCTACTGAAAAGAGTAAGGCCTTTTATTTAGCACAACATAAAAACATTATTTGCATATTTACAGAATGTACATATTTGCAGTCATTTACACAAATATATTATTATGTTTGACTGTTTATAATTTTTTTCTTATAACATCCTCATTATCTTTCTTCCATAATTGTCCCTGCTCCTTCTTCCACAACCAGAATCTGATTTTTCTCAATATATCTGCCAAAATCCATTTCCCACTAAATAAAATTTAATTCAGTCTTTCATTCCAAATAATCCATAATACACAAAATAGATTATCTACCCTTCTCAAATATTAGTTCTTCTTATTCTCATATCAATATATTATCATAGTCATATGTATATTGCTTATGTCATTAATATTCTCAAAAAATCTTCACACAACTTTTTCCAGAGTTTCACTGCTCTTTTACATTTCAAAAAAATATATATCCTATAGTCTCTTCCTCCCCATAAAATAAACACACTCTTTCAACTTTATTTCTACATGGCATATTCTCCTTTATAGGTAATTTATTTATAACCAGTCCCCATAGAAAATCTGACAAGTCTCTATTTTGGTATACCACTTTTTCCTTACTTTCATGAATTTAATAACTTCTTCTGGTAAATTTTCCATGGATTTACAAAATACTATTGTTTCATCGCATTATTATACCACATCCTTCTATCTTTCTCTATATCATCAATTTTTATTTCCCATTTTAGCATTTTCTCTTGATAATTTTTAATTTCTTCATTTACATATTCTTTTTTCTCTTTTTCTTATTCTTATCATTTCCCAGAATGTTTTGTACTTATACTTAAACATTATCATTATTAAATTTGCACTCTCTTCCTTTACCTACTTTAAAACTCCAAACAAGATTAATGAAGCAGAATAAACAACTCGATTTAGTAACCCCAATCCCCCTTCATCTTCTTTCATATATTACACATCTCTTTTCAATGGGTTTAATCTTGAACCCATATGGAAGAAAACATCAATTGCACAATTTCCTTTTCATAGTTTTCTGGGATCAGATAAAGATTTGACATGTATGCTATTTTCCCATTAATACAGAACTCACCAGATAAACCTTTTTCCTGAATGATAATCTATACTTCCTCCACAGAAGATGTATTTCTTTCATTTCATTTATCAAACCCTTCATAATTACATATTTTTCCCAAGTTTTACTCCTCACTTAATTTATTAAAGAATGCATACATCCCGTTTTCACTACATCACCCAAACCCTTACCTTTACCTTTATTCAAGCCCATTCCCATTTCCTTTAAACATCCATTCAGACAAACCAACAATTCCCTCATCCTTATTTTGTTCTTAGCAACTATAACTATATCAGCTGTGTATGTCAAAATTACTGAAATCACCTCATCCTTTTGCTTCACATATCTAGCGTCTTTTATTTTATAAGCTACTTCACTCGTTATTTCATTTGTTACCAGAGCAAGCAATATTCTACTTGTTGGACATCCTTATCTTATGCCACATTTCATCTATATGTCTTTACTCAGCCACCCATTCACTAATATTCTCACTCTATTATTCTGATATGTGATACACACACTCTCCAAATTCTATTATCTATTCCATGCTTCTCTATAACATCCAAAAAACATCATGTCTTACTGTGTCAAATGCCTGGCTAACATCGCCTATCATAAGTTTCACATCATCCCTTTTACTTATACTGTCATCTAAAATTTCTCTCACAACCAGTACAATTCTTGACATTCATTCCCTTTTATACAATATTTACTTTCTTCCACAAAGTCCCTTATCCTTCCTTCCATTCTCCTCTGTATTATTCTCATAAAAGTATAATCTGTGTTATTTAGTGTGATGGGTCTTCAGTTTTCTATTTCATTCTTCTCATATTTCTTGCATTAAAATTTTAATAGTACATTACATAACTCTTCACAAACAAACACTTCCGCCAACATTTACAAAATACTCTCTTTGCCAATCCATTAATGTCTTATACATACCATACCCTATACCACCTGGGCTACTGATACTGAATCAATATTTACTTTCCAAAGGGCTTCATCCAGTTTACTAATAATTTCTTTTTCACTTTCTTCCTTAACTCTGGATTTTTTTACCTTCCATTCGCTCTTATTTTCCTTCTTTTTACTCTTGCACATACTTTTTCATGCTGTACTACAATACTCATAGTTTCCTCTTGCATTATTTGACCTCTCCTTTTATATTTTAAATTTTCCTCATTATAATAATATTTCCTTTCCTATTTTGCTTGAATATGCAGATACGTCCTCCTTTCTCCCTTGTAAATAATATCTTTGCCTAAACAGTAATGCCTTATTTTTTTTTTTGATTTCTTTTATATATTTATTTTTCCATAGCATAATACTCTCTTTTTTAAATTGTCTAATACATTTTTGCATATTTTCCTATACTTCATTTTATCTTCCTTTCTGGCATTGAAAGAAAATCACTTTTTATACTTATTTTTAAATTCAATCCACCATTCAGACCATTTTATAGAAGTCCATCAAGGTTATATGATATTTCCATTACTGCAATACTTCCCACTCTCCAGTTTCATCCCATAATTTCTCCTTTATTCTTTACTCCCTTTCTTCCATTACTTCCATCCATATTGCTAAATGGTCTGAAACACCCATCACAACTGCATCACCATCTGCTACCCCCAAGCCTTCAAGATACAAAATAATCAATTTCAGATCCAAGTGCCCCACTTCTATGTCTATTGACTTTTGTTTCATACAGCTAATTTACCACATTTTATCACTTCCTGTATATTTTTAAATCTTTCCCTTTCTTTTCACATCACAATTAAAGTCCCCTGCAATTATAATTTTCATGTTAGCCACCACAGTCTAATATTTGATGAAATACATTCGCTTTCCTTGCTAGTTACATATGCCTATAATACTAAAATTCTATAAGCCTGTTCTCTCTACCTCACATCCACAACACTGCATAAAAAATAGGAAACTGAAGGTAGAAATCCACAAACACTTGTAAATGATAACCATTTTTGTTCCTTTATTCCAAGTAGGAGAACTTCATCTGATTCCTACCTTTGATTTCCCATTGTTTGTGCAGTGGTTTTCTCTTATAATTTGGTTGGTTTGCATCACATCCACAAAAGTTACCCTTCCCATCCTTACCAATGTTACATCTAGTAGTTTCACTGTTTTTTTTTTTTTATACAACATAGACACTCCGGAACAATGTTCACATCCTAAATTTCATATTATATTTCTACCCATTTGCATTCACTCTTCATTTGTCAGGAATGTTGCATCTTCTAACAGAATAGCATTCACATCAGATTTAGCACACCATTCCAATATCCCTATCCTTCTTACAGTGTTGATAATATCATTTACATTTACTGAAAATACTCTAAAATTGTTGCTTTTCATTCTTTTTTAAGTTTAGGGAAAATATTTTTATACTTTAATTTTCTTATATTTTTTCATACGTTTATATACAAATAATCCTTGATCCTCAGAATAAGTTTTCTCACTAGTTAGAACTTAAAAAAAATACTATAAATCCCTTTTCCTGACATCTCTTCTTGCATGCACTCTCTCCATATTATTTTCTACAGTTTCTTCTTCACCTAGTTCACCCCCTCCTCCAACCTCTTGTTATCTTTATTCATGTATGTTTTCTTCCATTTCCCCTTCTTTTTCATTATTTACTGTTTGCTCCTGACAATGTATCCAAAAGTCCCCTTTTCTTATGCAGCCTGCATTCAGGCACACACGGTCTTGCTATAGGTCCTTTCTCGCCATATTGGTTACATTGTCCCTTGTCAAATCAATCACGGATTTAAGTAAAACACAGCTCGAACAAAATCACAACAAAGGAAAAACAAACTGGGTAGCGTAGCAATTTAAACACAAAGAACAAAGCTTTCAGGTTAAAAACCCTTCATCAGTATTAACTCAATATCCTACTACACGCAATTTATATAAACCGCAATTAAGTCACAACCAATAGAATTCATCATATGTTATTAAAGAAATACCACTGCAAAACCAGACACCTTTTCAGTTTGTTTCTGCTTTCCTCTGTTACTTTCTGTCACTGTTGCATACGTTTTTACTTCTGCACTGTCTGCTGGCACATCACCAGGTTCCTTCCTCACATTACCTTCCTCAGCACTTCCAAAATAAAATGTCTACCATTTAACCCCAACAGCAGAAGTGTCACTTGGATCATCCTGCGCCATTATTTTAACAGAACATCATCTGCAAGCCCTCCTGACACCATTTCTGTTATCTGCAGCACTTCAGCAGACTTGCTTACTTCACTCTCCATTGAGACAGTTATATGGTGCTCATTTGTAACATCCAATCATACAGGAGTCTTTGTTTACATTTTGAACCTACATATCGAACAAATTTCTCTCCAAATTCTAATTTTCCATCTCCAAACTCTTCATAGCTTTTCTCTCCTCCTCCTCCATGCTGCTGCTTCCTTTAGGCCCATTCCTTGCTGCTGCAGGAGCCTTCTGGTGCCATCTAGCAGCTCCATAGAGTAGGAGAGGTTCTCCAATGCACTAGTCAAATTTCCTGTAGTAGTATAAATACCACATTGAGTCTCTCCTGAAAAGAGACTACTAGCCTTGTGGGACTAAACCAATCAACAAAGAATATATAATAAATAAATAAATGGACAATGTTACCCATTCCCATGTGTTCAGTCAGTCACATATGTTTGTTTAACTTATTTGAGAAGTAATTTGTTAAGAACACTGAAAAAAAGAAGAGTGTGCTATTTAATATGTATTTTCCTGTTTAATATAGAAGTTTTAACTTTAGTTTCTGATAAGGTTCATGGCAGTTTCAGACCGAAAGCTTCTTACAGGCAAATAGCCGTCTTCACAAAGTGTGAAAGCATTGTATTGATGACAACAGTGCCCTAAACAGCACTACTGAAACATGACAACTTAGAGTAATGTTCTAAGGTACATTATATCCCCATCATTGCTTTAGCTGCTATCAATCACAGCAACATTCTATACTATTACACACTAATGGGAAATAATTCTAATGCTGTGCAGTCCATGACTTAACTGATACAGCTTACTTCCTACAGAGAAGATTTACAAATGTTTTTGCATTTTATTTTCACATTTTAAAATAAAAAAAAAACATTCTGAGTGATGTGCAGTCTGTTTGCAAGTAGCTCGCCACTGCAGATTTCGTTTAAAAGAAAAATGCTTTCTGTCATTCATATGATTCACTCATGTACTTCAAAACCAAACTCAGTATTGCTTTACAAACATCACCATTCTTATCTATGTCAGTTCAAAATGAAATAAGGGTCATCGTACCATAATAGCTTCTTTCATGAAGGATGACTGAAGATAACCATATGTTTGTAGTGTTAATCAAACAATATGCAGCTGAAGCTAACTGAAATTGGTTTGGTGGCTGAACCAAGTGTATCTATCTGTCTATCTATCTATCTATCTATCTATCTATCTATCTATCTATCTATCTATCTATCTATCTATCTATCTATCTGTCTGTCTATCTATCTATTTGTCTGTGTGCCTGTTCTAGTTTTGTTGACCTCTGTGTGTCTGTCTATGTGCCTGTTCTGGTTTTGTTGATCTAGAGGACTAGTTATGCAGTGCTCTTTTTACAGCTGGATCTGGGTTTGTATGTTATTGAATTTGCATTGCCCATGATACTGTGAAAGTGGATTCCTTGGCCTGTCATAACTACTATTAGAACTTAGAAATGCTATAACTGTATTGACCGCAATTCACAGAACAGCAAATGTACCATCTCCAGCAAACTACCACCCATACTGCACTGCACTGTCAACACTAAAATTAAACTCGTGCCTGCTTGGAATCCTAAGTGCCCCGAGGGTAGGAATCAGTAATACAGTATGCAGCTATTCCAGTGCTTGCAAATCTGAATAAAAAGCCCAGCATGCAGAAATGCTGATGAACCCGTGTTTTCTTCTGTTGATTCGGAAAAAGAAGCTGAGGTTTTCAGCAAGTATTTAGTATTATTAATGATGTTTTTAACATGTTTTTGTTGCTAGTTCCAGATTTTTTCAGTACACCTGGTAATTTGCAGAGCTTTCAGATGCATATGTTGTCTTTTGTACATTATAAACATTCTCAGCTGCTAACTGCCAGACAAAATGACTCTAGTTCTCATGAACAACTTTTAGTCTTAGTTGATTTATTCTCCATCTGGAAAGGCACAAGTAAAACAGGTTTCTTCTGGTCAGGAGCTCTGCATTCATATGAGTATTTAAGGCAATACAATGTTTTGTTTATGTATAAACATGTTTTACCACTGCACTTCAATGGAAATAACATCAAATTCCATGTTGAAATACTATTTAGTGAGATGAAGGAGTCACATGCAAATGTATAAGGCCAGACCCATTTCTGTTTATTCCCTCTCAGCTATTGAGATTTGTGAACCACAAGTCAAAACTATGCATGTTAATTTGCCTTTGTGCTAGTAATTGTGTGGAATAGGTAGTGTCAGCAGTAGCAGCATGACCAGTATAGCGTTTTAACAAATGGGTCAAGGTAATATGAACATGCAGAACAATGTGTTTTGCTTGTAATAAACATGCCACGAGCTTTTGTTATTAAAACATGTTTCCTCATACTCCAAGCATTTTCATTATTTTTAAACTCATTGACATCCTGAAGCTTAGCGTTGCAGCTTGGTGATGTCTACTGATAAGCCAAGATGTCCATGCTAAACTGCAAAATGCAATCCAAAAGGGTGGTCCTAAATGGAGACCCATGAATAATTTATTACATACTTTGATGAACTATAAAAAAAAAAAAAAAAAACAGACAGAGGTTGGCTTACTGCAGCCATACCTTAATGAATGGACCAATGCCACAGACATCCATATATTGCTTGTCACATTGCTGTCAGTTGGTTGAGATCAGATGAAGAACTGTGAGTACAGGTAGCCAAGGAATTTTTAAGTTATTATTAAATGCATATACTTGCTTGTTGAAACTGCTAAGTACGCAAGGCATCTATAACAGATTCTGTTCCTTTTTCTTGCACTATGTCTACAAATCTTGTGCTGCCCAGAAGAAACCTCAGTTTGCAGTTAAGGAATAGTTCTACCAGAATTGTGACTCACAATTAATTCCTCTATTTTATAACTCACTTTCTTTGAATGATGAAATGTTAAGCAAACAGCTTGCACAGAGTTGCAAAAGCACTTCCACAGTGGTACCAGTTATCAGGCACTTCATGCTTAATCAAAATAACCCTTTCAAATAAGTGCAACATTTTATAAATCATACTATTTAAACTTTGACTTTGTCATTGTTTTCCTAGCCTTGTTTTGGCCAATGTCTAGGCACAAGCTTCATAAAGATTACAGATCTAGTCTTCTTACTAAATCTTGTGAAGACCTTTCCCTTTCTCTGATCGCCATCTATATTCTGAGGACCAGTTGTAATATGGTTGAATATCTTCTTGATTACATAGAAAAGAGTTGACGAGATGCAAATGACTTCTGCCATTTCTTAGCCCAAGGCCATGTCTCTCTGAGTTGCAGAAAGAGTTAAATACTGACCTCTTTTTAGGGATGATTAGTTTCAATGACCTGTAGTGAAACTATGAACCTACAACCCTCGTCCAGTAATATAATATAGGAGTGCTGCTATATCCATAACCTGTTCTAAAATATAAGAACAACTCCAGGAAGGTTTTGGAAAGTTTTAGAGGTGATTGACTGGCAAATGTTTTATATCCAATGTTTTCACAACAATGGCAAGACTGTTTGAAGGCAAACACTTAACAAGGGCAGGGCAGAGATAATTCAGTGACAGCAGTCTAAATACCTTGGATTTCATCTTATGCAAGAGATGGCATTTGCTCAGTTTATTGTTCTAGTGTTTTATCATTTTCCTGTGTTTTCTGTGCTTTTGTCAAGAAAGACACAATGAGGATCCTGTGTGTAGTCATGAGTGCTACGATTCTGGAATCCAATTGCTTAGGGCTCCTCTGATTCTCTTATAGGTTCATAGGTTCATAGGTAGGTACTAGGCTATTGGCCCTAGGGCCCATACAAGCCTAGCCAAAAAATGTACCCTGGCTTTTGCCACCCAAGAACATTATTTTCCTGTGCCCCTGTCGAGCAGAGCCACAGAAGTGATCCCCGGGGTGAATTTTCCATTTCCCATCCAATCATCAAGATTTTTCTTGAAGAGTGCTAATGAGGAGCTCTGTTTGACATAGATAGGTAGTCTGTTCCAGAGTATGGGAAGTCTCTGGGACAGGAATCTATCCCTCCAGCATGTTCTGTTTATTGTGGTGACAAGATTAAGGTCCCCAGAGCGTGTAGCTCGGAGGGATTGGGATTTCTTTAAGTGGAGCTCTGGGTTTGCTCTTGTTGTACAACTCCTTAATTGTAATTGTCTCATTCCTAATTCCTATGATTGAACCTAAAATGTTTGGTCACATAACATTAAATAATGAAATTGGCTTCAGATGTATTTTAATTAAGTACTCCTACTCCAGGAAAGATCTCAGAGAAACATATTAGTGATCAGCTTGCAACCTATCTTCAGAAGTATCAGTCTCCAAAGAACAACACTGATTTTGGTCTGGCAGAAACAAAATGACTACTCTCCAGACTCTCAAGGATGATATACTCAGTAACATATATATAAAGGATAGCTAACAGGTGCTGTTTTCATTGACTTAAGATGCACCTTTAATGTTGTCAAACACTGCATCCTGATAACACACCTTACAGACATAAGAATTAGGCCACTGACTATCAAGTGATTTCAGAACATCCTAACAAACAGATCGTTCTGGGTGAAAATTGACTATTCCTTCTCCCAGTCAGCTAAAATTTTCTCTGGTGTCCCACAAGGCTCAATTATAGCCCCTTTACCGTTGTCCAGTTGTATTACTAAGCACCTTTTTGCTCTCCTGCTATATGCTGATGATAGAGTTATCTGAAGGTTTAGCTCAAATCTCCTTGACATACAGCAACAACTACCAACAGACCTCCTACAACTAAAGAATTGGCTCAGGTCAAATAAACACATTCTTAACTAAATATATATATATATATATATATATATATATATATATATATATTAGTAAAACCAAACAACTGTCTAAATACTCAAAAACAATTCACATCATTAATCAATATAACAACCTCATTGCAACAGTTACAACCATTACATACTAAGGTATTTGGCTAGATTAGTCACTCAGTTTTCAGGAGCACATAAACAATATCAGAAACAAAATTAATTACACACATTCTGGACTCAAAAAAAAGTTAATTTTTCTCTCTCCACCTGCCAAAGTTGCCATTGGTAAAGGCATTCTCTTTGCACAATAGAATACAGTTTACCTATATTTGCTTCAGTTTCACTCAAAAACAAATCATCAAGACAATCCATTTCAAATAAAATCTGCCATTTTATTACAAATTCTCCTCAACTGCAACATCACTGTATCATCCTCTCCAAAGTTAAATGGTTACCAACATATGGCAGATCAACTTTTCTCCTGGGAGCCCTCCTTTTCAGACTAATAAATCAGGGCACATCTTTGCCTCTTGCAATGAAACTTACTGAAGTTGCTTCACCATACAGTCTCAGAAATCAAACTAGAGTAATCACAACTCCTCAAACTTCTTCAACTAAATAACACTGCTCTGACCACAGCTTCTCCATCCTAGCCCCCAAGCTCTGGCTAGTACTTCCTGAATATTTAACTGATACTTCTGAATATTCATACTTCCCAGCCCAGCTCTTCAAATGTAAATGTTTTAATGCAGAACATATTACCTAACTTAATATCACAGCCAATGATGTCCTAACAAACTTAACTCTATATTCAAATCTTTTTCAATTTATTGCTGCTTTGTAAATAAATAAATTCACTCATTGCTGTCACCTCTTTACAGTCTATGAATGACCCGCCCTCATAGATAGACTGTTGTTACTTCAAGCTAATACTCATAATCACCATGACTGCTCCAGACAGGTGACAGGAACTGTGCCAAGCTATCCATCAGTTACTAAGTCTTCTGAGTGGATCTTATGTATAGTCATCTGAATAGCTGCTGATATGAAAGTATCTAGAACTATACTAGTTAACAAGTGCAAGGTTATCAAAGTTGTTATTCCCAGTCTATAGAACATCTTCCCAATGGGGAATACAGACCCGTCTCTCCAAAATTGCATTTAGAGTTATACTAAAGAAGTAATTATTGAGAAGGAACAAACGTGTGTTATGGTACTCTAAAAGCTGACTGCATTATGTCTACCTGACTGTCTGAACTGTAACACTAATGTAAGCTAGAAATCTAAGAGAAGGAAAACCAAATCCAATTTTGGAAAAAGGTCGTGTATGTAAAAAAGGGCCAAAGATATAGTGGATTTAACAACAACATTTTGATGTGATCTCATTCTTACTCTACTTTATCACACTCTAGTTTACAATTTTCCAAGGAATTTTGTTTGCTGCAAGTGTTATACTGAGACACATCAATGCTTCTTTATTTATACGTTAATCAGAAAAGGCATACAACACACAGCTACCTCTTTTTTTGAGCAGGTCAATAACAGTGATCTTGTTAAGATTTTGCTCAAGATCACTGATAGAATTGAAAAAGCCAAAAAAGGTCTTCATACGCTGGTAATACTGACCAATCTATATCTGCAGATTGTGCCTCCTAACATCTTACTGCCCCCAATAATATGATTAGGATTTATTCTACAGATCACTTCCTTAAAAAACACAGCTCCATTCTCCTCTGCAGGCCACCATTTTAACTGACAGTATGTAAAAATGCATTCTCCAGATCTGCCTCATCTTCATGAAATTCCCAGATGACCTAAGACAATAAAATAACTTTCATGAGCTATGTAAGCTACTCCTACAATTTCTTTATGAGCAATCAGCTTGTAACTGCCTTCAGCACCATGGGTAATGTAGAGCACTATTATGACACCATTTGCCCTAATCACACAACCACCTCCCAGTGTAACAGTACAGCTCCATTACCCCAGTGCACACTAGTCATAAAGGAATGGTATCTTTCAAGTTCAATTCCCTTATACAAATTCTTTCTCCCTGGATTCAGCAAGCCCTGCACGGTGTGCAGGAACAGTACAGGAGCTCCAGGAGGCAATATGTCCGCCGTGTGATCCAGGAATAAGCTGCAGGGCCGTACACGAGCGCTCCTGCACTATTCCTGTACAGACGCAGCTCCTGTATGCAAATTACCCCATTTGGAAGTGAAAACCATGCACATGAGGTGAATTTGCGATCCAGGAAGCTGGCAGCCAGCTATGCAGGACTAGTGTAATCTGCAGAAATGTACTCGGTTAGTAACCGAGTACATTTCTGCAAACTACAAAACGGATCCATGACAGCTCCAAATAAAGGGTGTATATAACGTGTAAAGCATGCCAATGGCAAAATATATGGCCATTGGCATGGAAAACAGTTTAAAAAAAAAAGATAGCTTTTATTTTCTTTTTAGCTGATTTCGGCTGTTTAAGCGTAGGGCAGCGGCGTGCAAACAGGATCGAGCAAAAAATAAAAAAAAAAAATAACCTGAAATAAGCATTCTGTCCAAAATCTATTTTTCCATTATACTCAATGCCAGGCAAAAGACAACATGGCCAGTGAATAGTGGTTGCTAAGGGGGGAGGCTCAGTGTGGGACATGCAACTATGCATTAGCAGGCAATCCTATGCAAATGAGGGGAATGATACTGAATCCCAGATTTCCCCTCAATGCTAGTCAGCACCCAGCAGTGTAAGTGCAGGAATAGCTTGGTGTAAGCCTAGGAGTTAGCTGACATCATAATGGGTGTGTCAGGCATACTGTAAACGGATTGGAGCCCTGTGACTCAGGTTTGCACTTAGCTTAGCAGAGCTAAACAAGGGGGTGTGTCTAAGGCTCCCTAGCACTCTTTACATTGCCTAAGCAGGTGTGTGCGCTGCACACCGTGTTTTAAAGGAAAAAAAAAAGTAAACCAGGAAATAGCAGCTCTGTGCACATTTGAGCACTGTGTTTGCGCGGCGCACCACGGGCTTAAACAGGAAGGCAATGGGAAGGGAAAACAGTATTAGGAAGGTCATCAAGGAGAACTAGCATAGCTGGCAGGTGAAATGTATCAGAATCAGCCAATTACACAGGCAGCAGACCAGCCCCAGCCCAGAACACTACTATAAACTATGCAAAAACCTTTCCCTCTGGTTTTTCCCATATACTCTACACCACCGGTGTATACAAGTGGGGACATTTTAACAAACAAAAACAACAAAATGATAGGGGCTGCAATAGCTACCATACTTTAACATGTGGAACAGACTGAGGGTGGTGAGGATGAGAATGCTGTCGACCAACCCACAGTGAGGAGCTGAAGAAGAGTGTACAGACCCAGGGTAACCTACCAGGGGCTACATGAGCTAGAGATAGTAGCGCACTATAGGGTGGACAGGGACCTCCTACAGCAAATTGTTGAGCTGTGCCAGCCATGCCTGACACACAGAACTAACAGAGGGGAACCCATCCCAGTGGATACCAAGGTATGTGTAGGTCTAAAAATACTAGCCACAGGTACCTTCTAAAGGGCAACTGGGGATATCATGGGGATCTCACAAGCATCAGCATCCAGGGTACTCCACCAGTTCCTGGATGCCATGTCAGCACATGCTGGTGAGCATGTATATTTCTCCAACACCCGTGAGGCATTGGCCAGCAATATGCGTCTCTTCCACCAAATAGCAGAATGCCCTGATATAGTGGGTGCTATAGACTGCACCACATATGCATCAAAGCACCACCCAGTAAGCGGGGTAGGGTCTACATCAACCACAAGGGCTTCTCCTCCATCAACTGCCAGGCCGTGTACGATGCCCAGGGCATTATAATGAATGTGTGCGCTGGCTGCCCTGGAAGCTATCATGATTCCCACATCTGGCATTTGACGCAGCTGTACCAGAGATTTGCCAATGGGGTCATCCCTTACGGTCACCTAGTGGGGGATGCTGGTTACGCACTGGAGCTGTGGCTGATGACACCCATCAGAAATGCACACACACCTGAACAAGAACTTCATAATGAAGCACATGCGCAGACCAGAATTATAATAGAGCATGTGCTTGTGATGCTCAAGTCATGGTTCCAGTGCCTGGACACATCAGGTGGAGCCTTGCAGTACTCACCAGCTACATGTACTCAGATTGTCATCGTATGTGCCATGCTACACAATATGATCCTGCGAAAACAGCTGCAACAGGAACAGCATGAGGCAGGGACACACAGCCCCCCACCATTGCCAAGGCCTACACAGGCACAGCGTGACTCGGAGGAGGAACAACCTGAGCCTGCCCAGTAGGCAGAAGGAGACGTGCTGAGTATGCCCTGGCCTTGGCAAAGAGGCAACGCATAGCACATACACTGACACAGTAGGGACCCAAGGAATGATTCCTCTCTTTGACTTTCACATACAGTAAAAGGGATGCCAAACATGACACTACTTGTGCTCAACCATGTATAGGGGGTGTACTATGTGCATCCGACATAGTCAGTCCTCCAGCACCATCTTCAATACTGGCACACATCTACAAGGTAAGTCACTCTTCTTACCAATTGCTGAATGGAGTAGTATGTGTTGTTACTTGTATCTACGGTATGGATGTGAGCATGCAAGGGACTCGGGTGGCTGAATGGGTTACCAGCAGATAGTAGACACCTACAGTGGCAGCATGAGATGTACAACAAATACTGGTGTCACCACAGTAGCCAGTACTACACATGGTGACAAAACCCACTGCAGAAAATGCACTGGGCCACATGTGTGTCCATATGACACACAAAAGCCAGTCAGGGAAGTTCACATATTCAACAACAGTCTCAGCCAGCAGGACAGGTGTAGACAAACACAAGCAAAGGCTGTGCTAAGGCCTCTGAATGAAGGCTATTAGTAACCTCCCCCCCAGGCCTACACAGACAGACTACATCAGGTCAGGTAGTGGGATGTTAATTCTGAAGGGTAAGAAGTCAGAAACTGATATGTAGGTCAATCAAACCTAAGACCTGTAGTGCACTGATATGCCTGTAGTTATCATGATAGGTTAGAATACAGAATGAAATGGAGTACCTGACATACCAATACAGTCATAGCAAATGTGTACAAGTTTCAGGTCTGCCCCTCCGGTTCTATGTAGAAATGTAGTAACAGTCAGGTGTGCCCCCCAATCCTATGTAGAAATGTAGAAACAGTCAGGTGTGCCCCCCCAATCCTATGTAGAAATGTAGAAACAGTCAGGTGTGCCCCCCAATCCTATGTAGAAATGTAGTAACAGTCTGGTGTGCCCCCCAATCCTATGTAGAACTGTAGAAACAGTCAGGTGTGCCCCCCATCCTATATAGAAATGTAGTAACAGTCTGGTGTGCCCCCCAGTCCGATGTAGACACATTGTAACAGTCAGGTGTGCCCCCCAATCCTATGTAGAAATGTAGTAACAGTCTGGTGTGCCCCCCCAATCCTATGTAGAAATGTAGAAACAGTCAGGTGTGCCCCCCAATCCTATGTAGAAATGTAGAAACAGTCAGGTGTGCCCCTCTCCCAATCCTATGTAGAAATGTAGAAACAGTCAGGTGTGCCCCCCAATCCTATTTAGAAATGTAGAAACAGCCAGGTGTGCTCCCCCAATTCTATGTAGAAATGTAGTAACAGCCAGGTGATCCCCCCAATCCTTTGTAGAAATTTAGTAACTGTCAGGTGTGCCCCCCAATCCGATGTAGACACGTAGTTACAGTCCAGTGTGCCCCCCAATCCTATGTAGAAATGTAGTAACAGTGAGGTGTGCCCCCCCCTCCCAATCCGATGTGGAAATGTAGTAACATGAATGTGTAGGCATAATACCAGTGGAGCACAGATTACCTGAGGTTGCCATGGAAGCAGGATAGATTGTAGCATTTGTACAATATGCAGGTATTCATGTGTTAGGTTGGTGTGTGTTTCATATTGTGTGAGAGTGGTCAATATGTATGCATGGTGAGATTTGACCTGGTGACCATTGCCCAGTACCGTCAATGACAGGGCCAAGCCCTCACAACTGCAGTGCCAAACACAATGTTCCCCAGTATAACACATTCTAGCAGTAAGCCATTGTAAATGTATGGAGGTAATATGTGTCACCATCTGAAAGATGGACATGGTATGACTGTTGGGCCAGATATACAAATAGTACACAGGGGAAAGTACCCCAGACAGACAGTGTATAATGTGTAACCATGAAATGGACACACTCTTGGAATTATACATACAGGTTTGCATCACATTATCTGGGCTTGTAGTAGGGAATACTGATGTCATCTGGCCAAACACTCGCAGATAACAAAGGTCATCGGAATGATGCATTGAGAAACAGCTGATGTCCATGCACAAGCCAGCATAAGTGGAATGCCCCATGCATATCTGTAAGTTAGATGCAAGTAGTGTCCATAGCACACATGCACCCAGCTCACCCAACCACCACCCACAGGTACCTCTCCGGTCTTATCCCTGCTGTTGAGAATGGGTGCAATATGACCCCCACCTGTGTATGGCAATAGTGAAAGAATGCAGCATGCAGTGTAGGTGTCCTATGCAGGTGTGTCCTTAGCTGTAAGCAGCATCCTGCCAGCATCCACTCCACCTGATCAATACTGACAGAAAGTATTGGCATGAACAACTAGCACACCTACCCTGTCACCCCAGAGGAATATACTGTATGGTAGTCTGGTACTGTAGGACTGACAGAATACAATGGCCTCCTACAGCTGGCCTGCATCACTACCAAATGGCCTACAGTCCTCTGCCAAAGACCTGCATCTCACCCGTACTGCCAATGTATGTTATGTCATGGACTCCCAAATAACAATATAACACAGTCCACAGAACCCATATGCAAGGCCATGTGGACAAACCACAGTAACATGTCCACCATGTCCCACTGCATGAACTGTGGACCAACACCAATACACTGCTGTGATGAGGTGATAACTATAGGGAAAGTATCAGAGAATGTTTGAATAATGTATGGAAGAGGATAGAATAATAGGGGGGGGGTGGGAGCATGGGCAGCATGGCATGTGTGAAGTCTGAAACACAGCCGTGTGTACATACTATCCCTGGCTGCAAACACAAAAATGGGTAGCTACAACCCTACCCGTACACCACAATAGGTGTAATGTCTTGACTTATGACCGCTGCCTCTGGGTAACCTCTGTGAATCTGTACAGCTGTGAAGTATTGCCAAAGCAAGATAAGGCCATACTGTCACGTTGGTGAATATACAAGTATGGGATCCTCTGCCACCACTGTACCAAGGTGCTGAACCAGTTACACAGACCCAGCAGCAAGTGTCTGCAGCTCCCCCTCCAGAATAGCATTAGCTTGCAGTAATGTGTAGGCATTTGACCACAATACTGGACACAGCTGTATTCACCCTGTGTTCCCCAGGACATCACTGCGAGCAAAAATGTCTATCTGATAGTACCTTGAAGACATAAAACATCACAGTGTATAACACTACACACGTCTGAATATCTCTGCTAACACCAGGACCATGTAGCAGAAGCAGCACAGACACAATTACCTACAGTACCCACTATTCCTTGCCCAGTTTGACCCCATATTGCCAACTGATCTACAGATATCCTGCGGAAACAGTTTGCTAGCTGTAGGTGTAGAACACAAAAGTCTGCACTGGAATACAATCTACCTGGGATGGATCCACGCATTCAAAACAGAAGGGCATACTGGGCATGCTCCCACACTTACAAAAATGAAGGCAATGTCAGACAACAAAATACTGAAAGGTCATACTGGGCATGCTCAAACACACAAAGAAATGAAGCCCATGTCTGGCAACAACAGTAGACCATACATATCTGACAGTTGCAGATGCTAGTGCATACACTCCTCAGTATGCACCAGTCATGCTTTGCACACACATTGGATAGGAATACATATATATATCTAAGGACAACACACTATAATGTGATAAACTAGTTAGGTAGGAGCTCTAATCCCAGACATGGCAACTGTGTGTGTGTGTTTGTCTGTGGAGGGAGCAATGCTTTTTAGGCTAGTCACATCCACTACAATTCAAATGCCCTACTTTGGCAAGCCTGCTGATGTCATTCACTTTGAAATACACCTTTGGGGAAGGAGTTGTCCAGTAATCTCTGTGGTGTGTCCTATAACAGTGGAATTCTGTAGTGTGATATAGCAGTCCAGTATGGGTTCTATTCCCAGACATGGCAAGTGTGGATGCCTGTGTATTCGTTTGTCTATGTAGGAAGCAATGTTTTTAAGGCCATTCACAGTCACTACAACCTCCACTGCCCTTCTTTGGCAAGCCTGCTGATGTCATTCCCAGTGAAATACACCTTTGGGGAAGGAATAATCCACTAATCTCCATAGCGCATCAAATAACTGCATAATGCTGTAGTGTGATAAACTAGTTAGATAGGAATTCTAATCCCAGATGTAGCAACTGTGTGTGTGTGTGTGTGTGTGTGTGTGTGTGTGTGTGTGTGTGTGTGTGTGTGTGTGCGTGTGTGTGTGTGTTGATCTGTCATTCATATCCTGTGTGGAGGTGGCTGTGAGTGTGTAACAACTGGACTCATTGTGGAGCGGGTTCCGCAAATTTCTTATATGGTGGGCCTATTATATGTCACAATGTCCACCTCTCAAGGATAACAGATGTCAAATAGCTGAGAGGCTGTGAAGTGGAGTGGCAATCCATACCCCTACATGTAACATCAAGGCCTGGCGAACAAAGTAAACAACTCTTGTATTATCCAGAGAACACTCTCAACCCATGTCTAATACACAAACACACTTGCCTAGGCAACAACTGCTTTGTTGGTAGTACCCTGCATATTTCCCACAGATAGTAACTATGGTGTGATTGCAGTGGACTACAGAGGGCATGGCACCCTGTCTCATCACTACAATAGGCGCATAATTGCAGAGAGTGCGCATTCACTATGTTCCCCACTGGACTCCTGCAACAACCATGGTGCCATCAAATGTGACCCACAAAGGACAGACCATGCCTTAAACACATGCCCTGTATGGACAGATGCCACTGACACCAGGAAATACCTGTATCATGCTATCAATGTAGATGCAGGGTCAACCTGGTGTCCATTACCAGTTCCAGCCACATTAGGCCAGGATTGGCACATCTGATGATAACAATCTGTGTACACAACATGGGCCAGACACCCCAGGTACAGTTCCACATGTCACTGAATATGCATGTGGGATGTGTGCACATTCCAGGCACCATCCATGTCATGGACTATAGAACACATACATGGCAAGCACTGCAGAGCACTGACCACACACAATAGTAACCCAGGTGACTGGATGGTGAATACAATACCCACCTGTGTAGGCCAATCCAGACACTACACCCCTGAGCCACACTGCAGACCACTGTCATGTGGCCTGATGGCCAGGTATACCCTTCACCTAGCCTTGTACAGCCTTCTGACACAGTCAACCACTACACACCCATGAAGCAATGCACCCATGCATGTCAGTACTGGCACGTTGTGTCTGTGTGTGTGGAGTATGATGCTTTTGACCACATTCACACTCGCTACAACTCCCATTGACCTACTAAAGCATGCTGTCTGATGTCAGGCACCTTCACATACCCTTTGCCCATATAACCTGTGGTGCATGTGATACCTGCGCATTACTGCATTGTGGCAAACTAGCTAGTTAGGAAGTCTATTCCTGCCCCTACCAACTGTGTCAATGTGTGTGAGTCCCTGAGAGAGTGTGGCTGTGTTGACATTGACACCTTTTCATGTGGACAGGCACGTGTACTACACCTACCTTATCGCTACTATATCACTGTTGCAGATGTCACTCACCATCAGATATACCTTTGGACAGCTCCCCAGCATGTAAGCTATGTGGAGCATGCAATAATTGCATAGACATGGGATAGAAATACATAGTCAGTCAGGGGTTTGAAACCCCGTACTGGTAGGTGTGTGACACAAACATTCTTAGGTTTTACTCTCCCACCCCCTCCCTGACTTACTTTGTCTCTGTCTGTCTCTCTCGGTCCCTCTCTGGTGGATATGGAAAAGTACACCTGCTTTGCTTAGGTTGCAGCTTGTGTTTTGTAAGTGATGCTCATGATCAGCTGATGGCCTCTGCACGAATTGCAGTCCCCCTCTAGCTCATTGCATGTGGAACAGCTGTGGTAACATTCCCATAGCCAATTGCATGGAAACACACTCCAATATCTAGAAACATCATGTTGGTATTGGGCCTTTTCATTCACTGTGAGCAGGACCTAAATCTGGTGTTTGGCAAACATCATCACAGATGGTATTGGGATTTACCTCTAACAACATACACTGTGGAAACAGGCCAACAGATGGGAGGGGGTGTGCCTAACATAACTACAGAATGTAAGTGCTGCTCTTCTGCATTTGGAGTAATGTTGGTTTAACAGTGTGTGTGTGTGGATATGGCTGGTCTAAATGATTTAATACCTGTCATGACAGTGTTATGTGTTTGAGGAACATCCCATCTGAAGGGTTATCTGCTGACTGGGCAGTGTGTGGAGCCTTTCGTTTCTTCTGTTACTCACAGAACACCTATCTGAGAACTGTAGAAGCATAGTGTGAAGATTGCAGTCAGTACATGGTGACAGCCATGGGAGTTACTGACTTCATATCCCTCATAGGACATATGTCACAACAAACCCTGGTACAACAGTAAATGTATGAGGTTATCAGAGCAACATGCCAATATTGGGCAAGTGTTTGTAGCTCCAGCCACAAGTCTGTCAACCTTTGTACATATGTCATGCTGTAAGAGGTACATATGTTCTGTACACCATTATTTATTGACATCATACCTGATAACAAGCCAGTTAGATATCAGACTGCTAGACATGCTATGTATAGTAGGGGTTGTTTCTGAGGACATAACTTGGGCATGTGGGTGGTCTTGGCTTGAGAGTTTTTGGCTGATGTGGGCTTGGTGTGGCACCGACTCAGTTCCAGGGATGGAAGTGATAACCCATCAGTGATGAATGAATGAAGATAAACAACATAGATGGAAAGTTATGGTAAGACATAACTTCTTTATTTTGTACCTAGTGCACTTAGTGCATTCTTGTTGTCTCTATGGATTTGCAATACGGTACATTGTTAACAATGCAGGTATACTCCTAAAGTACTGTGTAGCATAAACTGTAAATAACCAGATGTATATATTTGTAAATGGGTTCCTTTTTTTTTAATTTTCCATAAACAATACTACCAAACTCTTCCTTCCAGAGGTCAGAGGTATGTAAAAAAATGTTTTTTCAAAACCTTGTATCACATGTATGCTAAGTTTTGGAATACTTTTATTGCTTTGTAATATTCTGGACACATTTGTATTGTAGCAGCTTTCACTGTGCTTGAGTCTAGGCTGAAAAATTTCTAAGGATTAATCCACCCATCAGGTTAACAAGTGAGTGGTTTGATATAGTCCCTTAATTTATATGATGGGTGTTTCTGAAAGATGTGATTTCAATGCTGGACTTTTCCTAGCATTAGTGGCTGGGAATGATGTAAGACGTTCTCTGTTGTTAGATGAACCTGGTATTAAGGGGCATATGTCATATATTTCATATATAGTGCTTCCATTACTCTTTTCCAGAGTTTCAGTTCAGAGAACTGGTTAGAGTAGGTGTAGGATGTCAGACCTACTCTGCCTGGTACTGAATGGCAGCACAGCAAGCCTGTCAGGAGGCAGAATCCATTACTTAGTAAAAAGTTGGAAGAGTATCAGCCCCCCCCCCCCCCCCCATAGACTTAGTGACCTTTTCATCAACACTGCTGCTCTTCTTTTCATGCGAAGACATTCTTCAGTCATTCTAAATTTATTGATTTTCATTTTCTGATTACCCGCTTAATGTGGTTTTGATTTATGGGGTGGTGGGCATGCCTGTTCCAGCACTCACTTAGCACAAAGCAGTGGCTTTCGCACAACTTTAAAATGGATACATGGCTACCATAGAGACTTCATGCATCACAACTAGTTTTGTCAAACAAAGTCAACACTGCATATTGTTGACTGCAGCAAACTATAGTACAACAGTGTCTTTACAGGGTGCAAGCTCCTTTACGCTTCCACATAGTGGCTATTCCTCCACTCCACCCTCCTGCATCTCTAAATATAACAGTGTGAGATTACATACCCTTGAGGAGGAGGAAACGCTTCTCCAATGAAACATGGGAATCAATACTTGAAAAACAATTCTGACTAGTGTGCTCTTAGAGACAAGAAAAGAAATAGTACTCCCTAACAAAACCCCACACAGATACAGTGAGGAGGTGCAGATTCTGCACAGTAGTGGCACACCAGATAAAAAACAAATGTTAGTCAGGTTACAGCTGCATGTGTTTTTGCATTTGCTCATTTTTTTTAGTTGTTCAACCATTATACCTCAAGCTTGCAGTTGCTTGTGGGCTGTTGCTCACTTCACAGAGGAGTTTTGTATGCATGCTCTTACTGTAGAATATGGGATGGTCTGATCTGTCTGCTTTTATGAGAAAGAGCACAACAGGTGTTTCATGGTCCATCTCTGTCTGGAATTGCTCTTCTTCCAAACTGCAGTGACTGTAGAATGAGAATAATAATCGTATAAGGAGGTATGAGGAGTGCAAGGAGCTTCCCCGAAAACATTTTTAATAGCTACCAAAAACAAATAACACAGACACCTAAAATAATTTCAGAGCTTTTGCTTCTACATTTTATGTGAGTTTTTTCAATATGAAAAACAATTCAATACATTTTAAATAATTAAAAATACTAACCATATCACATTTAAATACAATCAATCACATAAAAATTTGACCCTCTTTTAAAGGTCTACCTTCTAGAATACCTTTAATATTAATTCCATGTAAACCTGATAGAGACATCGCCCTCCCTCAAAGTAAGTTGCGAAAATATTTCTCTAGTTTGTCATAAATTATCAAAATCACCCCTTCAAGATTTTGAACCAAAGGTATGTTAGACTGTGCTTTGCAAATAAACAGTAAGATTCACAGGTTAAACAAGTGGCTAGTTATTCTGTACCTGTAGACTAACAACTATAATGCCCCCAACACCAAAAATGATCATGTTTTAACCGTAGTATAAGAGGAAGTACTAACATATCTGCCCTGTGAACAAGCATGACACTGAAACATTGTTAGAAACTTTTGAAATAACAACAGGACATCCTGTTGTGAAGTAATTATATTGAAAATCTCAGCAAATATTGCTATTTTATCTCTCTTCCCACCCAACTGCCTTACTGAATTGTTGACTCTGACCATTGCCAGTAAAGGTTCTAGATAAAAACAAATAAGACTTGTGATTTGGGAAACCTTTTAGTCCCACAAAGTTGGGCAAATGATTCTGATGCCCATCTTCCTAACTTAACTTTGGCCAGACAGCCCTTGTATATACTAAAGATAAAGTTACTGATTCTTGTGAATTCCACTTGCCTCATAACCTCTTTTAAGTTCCAATCTACTTTACCAAGTTATTTTTGTGTATTGAAGCTTATTATTAATAGAGGTCTTTTGGTTTATTGCCTCTTCTCATAACATGGTTGTATTCTAAAATGTTTTCATCTTCTTGTCACAAATCCACATTTTACTAATTTAGGTAGTAGTCCAGCTGTTCTCTTTGTTAAAATACCTCCAAAGATTTTGTAATCATGATAGAGTACAGAAATTGGTCTATATGAAGTTGGGCTCTTAGGATCTTTCTGTTCTTTCAAAATTAAAACAATTACTTGATTCCAAGAATTGATTTATTTATTGCATTTGTTTACTGGGATGATCCAACTTGGTAGATAAGCAGCCTGTTTTCAGCTGAGATCAGGGAGAAAAGCTTCAGAATAAAATGAGTAAATAGTAAATCAATAGTTAAAAAATTTTAGACAGTAAGCATAAATATATCTTGGTCTATACAGGTAGTCTTGGTTTGTTAAAGATTTTTTTTACACCTGATATGGAAAGAGTACACAGATTAAAAATGGTGTTACAGTGTTGCATTTGAGGACAAAAAATGGAAACAGATTAATGATTGCAACAAATTTCATTACATGTCAAAGCTTTATGTCAGAAATTCTTTGTAAATTATGAGGTTGACTATGAACATAGAGGTTCTTTGAAGTGCAAAGCTCGGTAGATCAGATTGTGGTTATACCAGGAGGAATATGAGAACCATTTAGTGTTAGGCTGTATGGAGAGCAAAGAGGCCCAGGAAAAGAGGTTGAGAGTGGCAGCTTTTAGGTTACCTCAGGAGAGGTGCATGAGGCTAGCATAGAAACTTCAAGTGATCCTTATATCTTAGAAGACACTTAAAGAAACAAAGAACTATACCAATAATAGTTATTGGAATTATTATCATGTTAATCAAAAGGCTCCTGATAAAAATGAAAAAGAAGTGATCCTTTTATCACCAAGCCTTACCACCAAGTCAGTTCAGTGGAAACTTTATGCATGGAAATTCCTACACAGATCCTTTCTAACCCCTCATAGACTAGAACTAATATATAAGAAACATATTGATTGTTGGAGATATAAAACGCATACAAAAGCAGATTGGGAACACGTTTTTTTTTTATTGTCATTCACTGAATAAATATTGGTTTGAAACTAATTATTTCTTTCAAACAATTTTTAATGATACTTTTCAGTTAACCAAATCATTAGTTTTGTTTACCGTACCCATACCATAATGTGTCCCAAAAGTAAAACATCCTTTACTGTGGACACTGCTTACCATTGCATGTAAAGCCATAACAACTTACTGGAAGAATAAAGCACCACCAACGTTTCAAGATTTCAAGAAAATCACAGTCTTCATGTCTCGAATGGAAGTAGCAACCATAAAGAAAAGAACTGATGAGACAACATCATACATCACTTATTGACAGAAACTTGAAATATTGGACAAAACAAATTGATCTGATTAGTCAGCACAGCATCTTAATACAAATTGCATATTGTATATGAAAACGTGATGTTATAGATTGTATACTTAGGCAATTATATCTAGTTTTTTTTGTAAATAGTTGATTTGTTGATTATATTATTTTATGTTTCACTATTTATGGTTCAGTCTATTTGAAGATATGAAAAAAATTTTAATAAAAGTGTCTTTGAGTAAAAATTATCCTTATAGCTTGAGGAACGTATGTTTTCTAATATTCTAAGATAATGAGGTATGGAATTCTAGGTTTTATAGTAGAGAGGAGTACAAGCAGTCTCCAGAAGTTTGATTTAGTTACAGTTAACAGCATTTTGTCAGAAGAGCGTAATGCTGTTTTGCGACTGTAGAGCTGGAGAATATTGTTCAGATTTGAGCTTTTCGCTGGGTCATATATGAGCTTATAAGTCATGACAGTGAGCATGTTTAGTGCCTTAATTCCAACCACCAAAGTCGCTTTAATGCGAGGCAGTGATGAGATTTCTTTCCCATAAAATCCTGTGGTTTTTCTAGTGTGAGAGCTATTTGAGTTAAGAAAATCTTAAATTTTACTTAATTATGGCTTGTGTTCTCTATTATCCAACTGACCCAAAGAGGCATGTCTTTTTATCAGTATTAAATACTTTATTGGCTAGGATGTCAATAGTTTTCTATATCTTGTCTCTCACCTGAAAGATGGTTTGAAAAATCTCCCACAAAATGATATTAGGCTTTTTTCCTGTCTGTTTATAGAAGCAGCCCCAGTAATGCAACTTCACTACAAGAGGATGCACCTGTAAATAAAAAGGTAAACTAATCACCTTTATCTCCCTAATAGTGGTAAGTTTAGGCTTCTCCAGTGCTAAGTGGGAAGAAATTATTTCTTTAGAAGCCAATGCAAGACTGTATGTTGTGCTGCCAAAGCATATAGTTAAACATCCGGGACACTAAGTCCACCCTGCATTTAATGTTAAAGATATAAGATCCCACTCCAGCCAATACCTACCCACCCAAAATGACCCACAGGTCATTTTCAAAAGTCTACTGAAAACTTCATTTTGCAGGTGGGATAGGTAGTCCTTAAAAAGTATATAATGTCAAAGGAAACACAAACCAAATGATTCAGCCAGCTGCAGGGAATTTATTTAAGCTGAGTTCCGCCCAGCAATGAGTTATTAGTTTAGTCCTGTTTAACATAGCACGACAGGATTATATCTACCAGGTTGGCATGATGGTTAAGGTGTTTAATTTAAAGACACAAGGTGCATGGTTTGATTCTCACATGGGGTAATTGGTTAGGTTTAAAATGGCCCACAAGGGCAGTTAACTTAGTACTAACCTATGAACCTATTCTGTGGTTGTGTGTACAGTATTGGGGTGTGTACTTATGGTGATTGTCAACAGTATGTGTATTGCGCATACATACCTTGGGCTGTGCACAGACTGTGGTAGATGCCATTGTTCATGGTCCTGTTCTATCTGATGTTACGTGCTGCTCAGTGTATGGTACCCTATTGGCTCATGTCTGTAGGGCCAGACACACACGTGTCCCATACTACAAACAGGAACTGGACCACACTGTGTCATGACCCAGTGTATGTAGGGTTAGTGTGTGAGTGGCACATATGAGGATGGTGTTTATCAGACAGTCCATATAGTGTCATATTAAGCTTGTGTACCATATGTGGCCTTACTCTGTGGTTTGACATGCATGTAGAGCCTGCTATAATTGCAGGTACATGTGTATTCCCCCATACAAAATGTAGTCCAGTGTTATGGCAGTCTGCCTGTAGCTTACACAGTGCTTTGTGACATGCCTAGCAGCCTAGTGTAATTACGCAGTGTACTATGTCCAGTTATTTGCAAGATATACTGCTGCCAGGCCACCATAACTGTTGTGTATTTCTGACAAAGCAGTAGGATTCTGTACAGATGTATGTCAGTAACTACTGGGTAGTATGTGGCCATGTGACCTCTGCACTACCAGGTATTATGTTTCAGGACAGACTGGCGTGTTTGAATGCATAAACAGTGCGGGCATATGCAGTCCAGTATTTACGTGATATATCCATGTACAAGGCTATTAACATCCACACTGTGAGGCATGGTCCACATGTCTCATATGAAGGGGATTTGTGTACACGTCTGGACTGACCACAGAGTGCCAGACTGTCCACATATATTGGTCATATCTCTGCTGTAGTCCACAGGATCATTACTGTGCTAGTAGTGGTACTGTACTATGATGTCCTTAGGATGTCTGTCAGTAGCCAATGGCGCACACGTCAAAAGCAGATGTGACCTCCCACACACAACATGTCTGTTAAGACAACCACTGTTGCAGTATCAACAGTCTACATATATACCTGTAATACATACATGACACCCCTTGCACTAAGAGTTTGGGACTATTGGTGCTGAGGAAAGACTCCACTCCATGTTCTGGACATATGGTAAACATATATGTGTGTGTGTATATATATATATATATATATATATATATATATATATATATATATATATATGCACATATACATATATAAATATATATATATATATATATGTATATATATATATATATATATATATATATATATATATATATATATATATATGTACACACACACACACACACATATATATATATATATATATACATATGCACATATAGTTATGGATAGCTACATATATATCAACACAAATAGGTATATCTGTACATATAGGATTTGCATACATATATATCTATGTGTGTATATATATATATATATATATATATATATATATATATATATATTCACAAATAGATCTACAAATGGCCATATATATGATGCACTATACAATGTGGACATACATACGTATGAATATATATGTGTATGTACATGTAGACATATATCAACATATGTATATATATATATATATATATATATATATCCATATTCCTGTCATGTGTAAACATCATGGTTGTGTATACCTTCCCAGATGTATCTCACCATATGTATCTGATATGTGTATATTTAGATATAACAACATATGTAATGAAACAGTAATATCAATAACAAGTACTACACAATTGTGGAAGTCAAAGCAATTGTGCAATATTATTCAATATGTATAGTGACAGATATATTGGAAAACAACAACTGTCTTCACAGCTGTCATGGCGGAGTGGGTAACTGTTGTAACTATAGTGTGCAGGGTCCTGGGTTCAATACCTGCAAGGGCTGTTTATTTTGTTGCTGGGCAGAAGAAGGACTGATGGGTACAGAGTGGTTAAGGCAGTTTTGGGCAGCTTTAAGCCCATTTATGCAGGTTTGCGTGAAGCTAAGTGGTGCTAAGCTATGTTTAAAAGTATGGGTGCTTACACCATGTAGGCTTTGCTTACCAGTGCGCAAATCTGCTTAGCTGTTAAACTGCAACAATGCTGAAATCTGCTAAGCATGGCTCAGCCCTGGTAACCAGTGCTCACATCCCAGTCTGATAACATAGCAGGGTAATGACATCTGTAATAAGTGTATGTAATGCCATGTACAATACATGCGTCCATGTGTCATTACAGTAGCAAGGGGTGAGAGTGTCATGTCTGGGACACACAAGTATATAAAACCTGCACAGCACTTTTATCCATGTGAATGTATTACATACAAGGGTAGTAACCCAGGTTACATGCTGTCACACTGGCATGTAGTGTATCATGGCAGTACTAATGTTGACAGTGCTTTCCCAGGCAAGAGTAGAGTGCTAAATGTAGTACTGACAACAAGCACACCTGCAGGCATAGCTGGACTCTGAGGCCTCACTGTCGTGTTCCTGGTGTATGAGTTGTGTGACAGTCTATATCCCCTACTGGATAATGATCTGACATGTGGAATGTAACTGTAGACTACCATCTGTACAGCACATGTCAGTGAGGGCTTCCAACATGTAGTAATGGCATACATATTGTTGTCAAATGTCTATCTGTTGACACATTCATCCTACTGCATAGCTACTTGCCAAGCTGATGTCTGTCAGTCCCTGTACAGATGTGCAGATGGCAGGTATTCAGCTTGGATACATACAGGTAACCTATACTTGACTGACACTGACGTGTCTGCCCAGATGTGTTATAACTGGCACATATAGAAGACAACACCCTGTACGCACCACATGCCATGGGTACCTCCACTACACTATCACAGTCAACAGAACATGCTTGTCTACAGGTCTCCATCACAGACACTAACCATGTGTTGTAAAACATCTTGCATACATGTCAATTGGATCACCTCAGTGGCCATTCGCAGAAGGCACCCAGAGGATTGGTTGATGCATGTCACTCACACCCTCAAGATCACCACAGTGGTGTCTGTTGATAGATTGCCTGCTGGTACATGGTAGGTGGCATGATACCACTGTACACACATCCCCTACACTACCCATCTCTCCATGGACAATAGCCAGGTACACACCTATGACCACCTGCAGCAATGCACCCCAGTACTGACACATGTGTATGTGTGCATTACTGAGGATAGCAATGTCTGTGTGTTAGTGCACCTATAGTTGGGAATACCATGAGGGCCTTCACAATCACCACAACACCCATTGCCATAGTAAGATGTGGCTGCTGCTGCTGTATCAGACATTACATGTACCCTGTTAAGCTCCTCTCCCTAATGGCTACATGAGCCTTGCAGTACCAGCACAACAATGTTGTACAAATGGGTCAATTGGCATGGGATTCCCATTGAGTTCTGGCAAGTGTGTGTATGTGTGCATGTCTGTATACCTGTAGGGTACAGCATTCCAAAGCCACATACTCCTATTACAATACGCATTGCCACACAATAGTATGGATAGTGTTGTTGCTTCCCATAGGTGAGGCATAACAATGCAACACCCTACTATGCCTGTGGCATGTGCATTAGATGCATATCCCTGTAATACCACTGTTGGGATATGCAATAGGTTCTATCACAGTTTTGGGCAATGTGTGATGGTGGGTATGTCAGAGTGTCATCATGGGTTCCAGTGAGTACAATATCCACTGTGGGATGTGGGCACTGTGTACACTGTTATTACACCATGGTACACCCAGTATATATCCCATGTACCACTGTACGGTAACCACTGTCACTATCAAGCATACAGGTAACTGATACCAAAATCCAGACCAGTTATGCATGTGCTGTATGCAGCCTACCTGTAACATATTGGACACACTGACAAGTTAGCACCGATAGGCCCAGGTCTCTTGGATGTGTGTCTGCCTGTTATGTGTCTGTTAATGTGTATATGATGGTATGTCACACTATGTATTGTCCATATACAACTATTACAACCCCATTACCATACTGTACATGTCTGGGGATGTTCTACATGTAACCTGGAACACACCTCACCCTAAACGCTGTGTGGTGTTTGCAATGAAAGCCACACACTTCAGTAGCATTACATACCTAGGTAGTGGTCTAGTCCCAGTGTTGCCAAGTAAGAGTGTGCATGTATGTGGATGGGTCTACATCAGGTTGCTGATTATACATGTCCCAGCAGGTCACCTGTCCATGTGGCACAGGCAATAAATGTTATACAAACCTGTGACATGTGTTCAACTGTACTCCAGATATGTCACAGCCATTATGTCACCACAGTGCCATACCCCTTGTGGAATATGACTGCAGACCATCCTCCTGCTGACACATGTACACCTACAACACAAATGGATAACATTATGGAGACCACAATCACCCAGTGTTACTAACAGCTATAATGCATCATTGCTGGATGGCTACACTACATGACATGTATGCATTAAACATTACTCCTGACAACATGTTACACTGCAGTACATTGGTACACTGCAGTAGAGTCACCATGTGCATCAGAACCATATTAGCCTGTCACTGCATCAATGTTATGGATGACAGGGATGTGGCACAGGTATCATCATATGCACAGGGTGTGTTGTTGGTTTGCCAGAGACCGAGGGTGGGCCATACATTTGACACCATGTGTGTGGGTGAGGGGTGTAATTAGTTGAAATGGGCATGGTGATGTGGTGTGTGTAGGTATGGGGTTGCCCTAGGTGTGTTCATATAGTGTGTGGGTATGCCTGCACACAGTTCAGCCATGTGTCTGCCCTATACAGGTGTGTCTTGGACAGCTGCAGACCATACCTGACAGAGTGCTCAGTTCACCGCCTCTGGCCACAGACACATGGACTGTGCCTGCCAGGGGTTCCATGGGCATGTCCAGGTACAGGCCTCGATGTTCTACTCTCCCCTGATGATGACAGATGTCCATTGGAACCAGGTCCCTCCTAAGACTGGCCAGGGCTATGTGCACGTGGCCTGCTGTGGTGTGGACAGCAACCCCCCCCTGCAGTGCTGGGGCAGATACTGCCACTATGGGAGTGCCTTGATGTCCTAACACATCCATGTTGACCACCAGCTGTTGGTGTTGCTGGCCTACATCCATGAGGCCATCGCCACACTTCCACCACATGTTCAAGCAAGGACAAACCACAGTCGATGAGGCCCACCATCTCACCCAATCATCTATCCATGACCTTGGTATAATCATGAAGGGCACCAGACAGTTCATGGAAGTTGTTGCTTGCAGATGTGAGAGCAGCCCTGTGCAGACTCAGGCCCTGTCTGGTGTACAATTCCATACATGCCTGCACCCCCATGACAGTCTGAAACATGTGCCAGGTGGTACCAGTTGTGGCACTTCTGCCAGGGTCATGATGACCAGCGGCCCTACCATGAGCACCCCGGTACATCTGCCTATGTGGTGCCCTGCCAGACATCTGGCTATGCCTCCTGTGACCAGACACAGTAGGCATAGATACCACACTCTCCTGTGCTCTGCCACCAACCGCCAACTGTCCCTCTGCTATGGCCACTGGTAATGGGGTATGTATAGGCACTGTAACTGTGTGCAGGGTTGGGGTGACTAAGAGGGGGATGTCAAACGATGGTGCAGTTTTGGCCCCTAACAACTCCGCCTGTGCCTAAACAGTACTATCATCATCTTCGGTGACTGTATGGACACCAAAATCAGATTATATGCAGAAGGGACCCATACCCATCTCGTCACCTGTGGGGGAAAACAAGAAATGCACTTTAAGACCTGTACAGCACTGCATAACAGTACACACACATACACACACACACACACACACACACACACACACACACACGCACACACACACCCACATTCCACCTTAATACCTACCTGTCCCTGATTTTACAGTCAGTCTCATGTTTATTCACATAAGTTCCCCATCCTGCATCACACTTGGTAACATACACTCATTAATACCACTCATTAATGTATAATTTCTCTAAATGCCTAGATGAGTGATCATAATACAAGGCCTGTTACTCCATTACCTCCTTGACCTGCGCAGAGTAGGTTTTACATGGCCTCACTGCTGTCATCCAGTGTTCGCCCTGTGTATGTCCGAACATCATGAGCATGGCCCCTATATGTTAGGGGCTACTACGTTCACTCTATAATGTCACGCACTGGAGTGTCATGTGTAAGTATTGCTCAGTACATGCCAGATCTGCTGCTCAATCAACCTATCATATGGACAACAGCAATATATGGATACACTCCTTCATGTTGTCTACTGATTCCCCAATGCATCTGTAGTGCTGCATATGTGGGTAGACATTTACCTCTCTGCTGATTGCAATATTAAGGGTATACCTGGTGTCTACTTTCCCTCCCAGTGCATGATCCATGCTACAGACCTTATTATACTATTAGCTGTCCTGTGATTACATATCAGACACGTATTCCTGGTGTCTCATGTGTCAGTCCATGTCCATGTACTGCACAATCCCATAGGGAAGTACTGCCATATGAACAACCCCACAATCACACATGTGCATACATGGACACCCACACAAACATACACACATGCACACACACATCCTACATACATCAACCCCCCTCCACTCCACCAGATTGCACTTACAGACAAAATAACCCCCCACTCAGACACACACACACACACATACAGGTGAGGTTGCACAAAGATAGTACACACAGTCCTCCCATTACCCATCTGTCAACATGCATAACATATGGTACTCAACAGCATGCAGTGCAGCTATAGTCAATCCATGCTAAAAACAGTATACATGTGTGTGATGCATGGGCTGTGTTAGTAGGTGATGCCCCTTCCCCTGGAAAACACTGCACCCATGTATACAGTATTGCTGTGCACCTGTACTGCACCCTGCCATGTACTGTACACCAAACCTCACAGGTGTACAAACCATTGATGAATGTGTATTACTGTGTGGGTTATGTCTGCACTAATGCTCACAGACCCTATGTTTTTCAGCGACACATACCTGGGATGATATGTAGACAGATGTCATTTGTGAATGCCTGATGTCTGGTTTACAGATCTCAACATCAGCGGTGAATGTATGATCAATCCAATACCATTACACTGACAACTGTCAGACTGTACTATGGCTACGGGGAGTGTACACACCCTTATTGATATGACACACTCTTCCGTGATCTGCCATGGGACCACATCACTGCATATATTAACAGTACATGAGCCTGATATGTGACATATGTCCTGTACATTCACATGCACTGTCTAAGAAATGCATTAGGTGTGCAGATGCTGACCGCAATGTATACACTCCGTGGGTGCATATGCATGCACTCCCTTATCATGACGATTTGTTGCACCTATTGTTATATGTACTACAACAGTCACTATTCCTGGCAGGAGTATACTAGCATGGGCCATCTGCATTTGCCAGTATATGGTCAGTCTGCCCTACACATGTCTCCCAACTTTGCATGATTGCAAGGTCTACTCATGTTCACATCCCTTGGTGTTCACACACTGCCATCACTATTGCTGTGGGGATAGAGTTACATCTGCCACAGTTCCTGAACCTGACTGTGTGCAGATACAACCATTCTTAGCATCCTTAGGATCCCTTCTGTAGTGCACTGGTGTGTCATGCTGACACACCCTCCCCACCTTCAGCCTTTTTGCAGATGCTTGACAAGTATGGCCTACACATGTGTGTCAGTTTGCAGTGTCCCATACACTGAACACCACATGTTACAGCCTAGTCCCAGCTAATAATGTGGACCACAGTATTATGCTATGCCATAGTGTAGATTTGTAACAGTTGCCATTGTAATACTGGTATATACACTGTTGTTGCACTGTATAAGGGTGATGTTTCATACATGTCCTTACTGTAGGCCATGTGTCATAGGTTCATAAGTTCATAGGTTGATAGTAGGCTATCTGCCCTAGGGCATTTATAAGCCTAGCCAGAGTGTGTTTGGTTTTCGCCACCCTTTTAGATTAGTTGACTGTGCCTCTGTATAGTAGATCACAGAAGATAGCCCTTTTAAGGTTAGTTTACTGTGCGTCTGTCTAGTAGGGACACAGAAGAGATCCAAGGGGTAAACCTACGATCTCCCATCCACTCGTCAAGATTTCTATTGAAGAGGGTCATTGAGGGGCTCTGCCTAACATGGATTGGGATTTTGTTCCAGAGTGAGGGGAGGCTCTGGGATATGAATCTGTCCCTCCAGCATGTCCTATTTATTTCTGTGCTGAGGTTTAAGTCCCTGGAGCATGTAGCTCTAAGGGATTTGGATTTTTTGAGGTGGAGCATGTCCATTAATTCTGGTTTGGACATGGCTTTATACGTCAGGCACAGATCGCCTCTGAGTAGGCGGTAAGCAACTGAGTAGAGCTGGAGTTTCTTTAGCCTAACTGCATAGGGCATCTGTTTGAGTCCCTTGATCCTCTTGGTGAGGTACTTTTGGGGTCTTTCCAGTTGCTGCAGGTGTCGGGTAAGGTACATCCCAAATGGGGCATTGTATTCAATTATGGGCCTGATGAGTGATGAGTAGAGGGGCACAATGGCCTCTCTTGATCTAGATGTGAACCCTTTCATGGTAAGGTGAGCTATATAGAAGGTCTTTCTAACCACTTTGGCAATGGGATTGTCAAAGGACAGATTGCTATCTACTTGGGTCCCCAAATCCTTAATTACTTCTTCCGTACTTAATGGATTACCACCTATTTCCCACCACTATGTTCATCCCTATGGACACATTTCACAATGATAGGCTGTTAGTTATCTTGCAGGTGTCTGACATACCCTTCAGATACCCCATCATGGTCACCACTGTGATGCAGTGCATTTAACAGCAACAATACATGAACATGTATGGCATGAATTATGGGTAGGTATGTTAGATGTGTGCATGGAATATACCATAGCCATTACATGCCCGGTGTATTGGCAAACATCAACATAAACCATACTCACCAGCTACAGGCTGCTGTCTTGGGGGTATACCAGAGGGACATACATAAAAGTGTGACAGATGCAATGTCAGTGGCCACAGCTGTGGCATTGTTACAGGGTGGGTGCATCATTACAGTACATCAACAGTACAAGTCCACAATACTACTGTGTATGCACATCTGTTTATTATTACTATGCAGCAACAGACTATATATATGACATCTCACATATGCATGATCTACCTGTACAGATGCGGATGCATATGCAACAGTGGTCTACTGATGTGCCCTGTGGCCTTACCTGCATGCTCCTCAGCTGGTGTTTGGGTAGCATCCACCTCCACAATGGTCTCTGTCAGTTGTTGGGTGTGTGGGTGGGCAGATGCCATGAAGCTGGCGAGGAGCTCCTCAACACGTTTCGGGGGGGTGGCTGGCATGACCCCCCATTGCAAGGTGATCCCCCCTGACTGCAGCAGCACACCAACGGGCATTGTGAGGCAGGTCAGAACAATGATGCCAGACCTGCTCATAACTGCATTTATGCAGGCTGACATCATTGACCCTGTGGCCTACATCGTTCCACGGGGGGGGGGGTCTGCTCCTGCTACTCATGGGTGGCCCTGCTGAACAAAACTGGATAGTGCTGTATTAGGTGGTTCAACACAACCTCATTTTCCACCACTGAACACGCAGGTAGGCGGTGGTGGGACATCTTGCCTGAAAGACATAAAGATGGAAACAGGTCTGAGCAACTCATACAGCAAGGTTACCATAGTTCTTAATACACATCTCTGTCACCCCTCCACCATATTAGTGACAACAAACTGTTCACACAACTCAATAGGTATGGCTACAGCTTACCTACCATTGGGATATATATTGTATTGTACCACACTTTGTGCTATGTGTTTGTAGCCATATTCCCTGTGTGGACACTATCATTGCTGGCCTGTTACGGACTATTTCACCTGCATGCCATTGTCAGGGCCACTATGGTTCCATATATGCATGTGGTATGCTTGCTATGCGATTGCTGCACATCTGTCATTCTGTGTTATTGGGGATATCTATGCATGCTGTTGGACATGTTCCGGGAATGTGTGGACTATTACTACCCACATATGTTCTATAACAGTGACACAATAGCATGTTTAGGGAATAGTTGCCAGCAGAACTACCTCTCCCACCTCATCTGGCCATGTTACCAGGCCACATCACATGTGGGACCCACCCTGGGGCCTCCTTATCTATTGGTCCAGCACTACCTTCAGGTGGAACCACCTCAGGGGATGTTGCCCCGCCGGCGGCACACACAGACATGATCCTGTCACCTGAGGTCAGATCCAGGGTCTGTTCCATAGGGGGCTCCACAGACACTTCTGGGAAGTGCTACAGCACCTTGAGGCACACAGTACACATTTACAGGGTCCATATGCTCCTCCTGCTTAGCCTCCAGGCCAGGTACATTCAGGGCTGTGGACTGCTGTTGTGAGTAGCAATGGGTGGGGGGCCTTGTTCCCATTGTTTCCAAATGGAGGCTCATGGGGCTTCCACATCACAGACTCCACACACCATCCAGGGTGTTTACCCACCACATGTGTCATATAACACCTCTGTAGGCTGTCCTCTATATCTACCAACCCGAACCACCTCCACAAATATACCTGCTATCCTTCCCCATATTCCCATTCCCTACTTTACAGACAAGGGCAATGTGGGCCCAACAAGGGGTTCACATGTGACATACCCATCCATGTTGCACACACTTATAGCTGTATATATCTGTGTGTATTGCTATGTATGCTGTTCCCTGACACATAGCATGCAACACTGTGGTGGTACTATAGGGGACATGTATTTACATACATATATGTGTGCATGGTTGTATATATGTAGACATATGCATATATATATATATATATATATGTGTGTGTGTGTGTGTGTGTGTGTGTGTGTGTGTGTGTGTGTGTGTGTGTGTGTGTGTGTGTGCGGGTGTACACACATATATATGTCTACATATGGGTATCTGTATATCTATACACATACATATATATATGTGTATGTATATATATATATATATATATATATATATATATATATATATATATATATATATATATACACATATACATACCTATATATGGGATGCATTCACACATAAGGTCCACAATCTCTAACCTGCAAAGCTGCACTGTTCTGCCTTGCTACAGCACAGACAAGTGCCACATATGGACACAGCCTAACATTAGGGGGGTATATATAGGGCCAGATTGCAGGTAAGCCTATTACACACCTATGGCATTTCAGCATGCTACAATACATGTTAACCTGAGTGTCCTGCAAGTGGTGGGCTCTGAAACTCACATGTCCATCATTATGGCATTACTTCCACCACCAGCTATTGGCCACAGTAATATACATCCTTTCCTTTACACAACACACACTATGTTGGCTTACATCTTGTCAGTCAGTGCTGCTCTGTACAGTTGACGGGTATGGCCCACTACCCACAGGGACAGACTCTAATGTCCGTAGCAGTTGTTCAGCTGAACATCATTACAACAGCAACACCTGATGGCACATATATATATCATTCCACATCATCTACCCCAGTATTATGGACCAAGTACTACAGTCAATTACATGCATATATACTTCACATACCTGAGGTGGGAATGAGGTCTGTTGTGGATGGTGTCCTTGTAGGAGTTTTTTTTCTCCTTGGCTAAGGCCTTAGCCTGCTTCCTTTGTTTCTGTTTTTGGCTTGGTTATGGTTCCGGTTTTGGTTGTGGATCTGTTTTCTCTTTCTCTCTCTCTCTCTCTCTCTGTCTCCATCTCCCTCTCTCTCTCCAGTAAATGGATTGAGCTGTTTGAAATAGATTACAGCATTGATTTTGTAGGTGATGCACATGATCAGGTGATGGCCTCTGCACAAATCTGTGTCTTTCACTTGCTACCTGCATGCAGCATGCTGTGTAGTACTTCCAATTACCACTGTCATGGCAACCCACTGCTATAAATCCCTACATCATGTGGGCATGGTCCCTTTACCTTTCCTGTATAGTGGACATCCTTACTGTGTGTGGGCAGCAGTGTTACAGAAAGCAGATAGCAATACCTCTTACAAGAGAACTTGCACACTCAGGCCAGCTACATATTTGTATGACGTTCCAGAACTACAAACAGAGTGTGAGTAGTGTTGTTGTATGCATTGTATAGCACCAGTGTTACAGGATTTGTGTGTACATACTAGTTTAACATGGACTGCAGTCTGTCTGCATAGCTCTCAACTGCGTGCCTAGCCACTTTATGACCAGAAGTGTGCCTGTTATGTTTTGCCTGTACACCACACAGGTCTCGTGTCAGATATATCACTGGCAGTGTTTGTGTGTTGAGTGCTATCAGTACATGGCTACATCCATTTGTGTTTCTGACCTCATATTCCTGACTAAGAGTATGTTGCAAACTATCCTGTAATACCATCAACTTGCTTAGTGTATGACAACACTATTTCACATATGGGCCTGTGTTCTGGCCTCTGGCCTCCACCTAAATAACAGGCTTTGTCCATATGACGTGCTGTCAGGGGCTTTGTAGTGGCCTGTGAGTATGTCATGCTGCTATTCTGCCATCATTCCACTGCTGTTGTGGCCCCCATACATATTCTGGGGTTGGGTCCATATATGTGTGGCCTTCATCTGCACAATAAATGTGTGCCCTTATGCAGTCCAGAGGTCAGTGTATGTAACAGTGGTATATGCCCCTGTATGTCAGTCTATGGGGGGGAATGCACCATAACTAACCTAGGCTGTTACAAAATGAGAGTGATATCAAGGGGTAAGCTGCCTTAAGGTATCTGGATGCACATTACCATACAATTTACCTTGGGTAAATGCAGGCCTACTGCTTCCTGCTATACAGACTGTTCTGTTTGTCAGTGTGATTGTGATGGTTTCAGTTATGCCTTGTTATGTAACAGATACATCCCATTGTGTCAGCTGAAGCCTTTACCCCCTAAAGATTGTGTACAGTGTGTAGATAGAGGCTGCTGGACTATACATCTGCATTACTTATTGTTGATTGCTATCCTGTGGCCCAGTATGTCTTTACTGCTGTATTACTTGAAGGCCATGTCCTGGACAGCAACATATGTTATGCTTTCCGGAATACTGTATTAATTGATCTGCTTGAGAGTTGCATTAGTCTGTTTATATGTATTCCACAGTCTAAACAGCTATATGACATGGCATATACAACTGTAATAGTACACAAATAAAGCTTTCTCATGTATACAAACCTGTGTGTGGTGTTATATCATTTGATCTCTCTGTGGGTATATGTTTCAGGCAACACTTGTCTTTTGTATGGGTGACTCATACAGTGTCCAGTTGGTAAGGTGGCAACTGTAGGCATATTGGCTGTTCCATATGGTGTGCACCCTCTAAATATGTATCTTCCTATACAAATCTCTGTGTGTGTATGTGTAGTTACATATATATGTATATATATATATATATATATATATATATATATATATATATATATATATATACACATATATATATATATATATATATATGTGTGTGTGTGTGTGTGTGTGTATCTGCATATAGGTGTATGTGTATATGCATCTTAGGAATGTTTATTGCTTCTACATTGTACATTCGCAATGGTAGCCAGACTGTACTGCATGATATGTTATTGATGCCAGCCTGACATTATACAGTTGGGATGAATTACTGTTAACATCTTGTGCCCATGTTGTGTTGAGTCCTGGTTATGGGACTTGCAACAGCTGGTATTGTATTGCAGGGCAGACCTGTTTGTTTGTGGGGGGGGGTTAATATCAATACGTACAAAACATATGTAGCTTGGGCCCCCTCACCCCCATTAACGGTGTCTGTGGTCATATATGTATTTATGTTCTCTTTTATATCTATATATATATACAGCTGTATACACACACACACACACACACACACACATATATATATATATATATATATATATATATATATATATATATATATATATACTTACATAGCTATATTGCTCTATATATAGAGAGACATATATATGTAGACATATCTATATCTATAGATGTATGCATATGTATATATATATATATATATATATATATATATATATATATATATATATATATGTAAATATTTATATGTGTGTGCACATATATATATATATATATATATATATAGATATAGATAGATAGATATAGATATAGATATGTATATATCTATTTAGATATAAATATATATACAGACACACATACATCTGCATGCTTAAATACATTTCCTGTACTGTTGAAGGCCTGTACTGGATGATATGTTTGTAAAAACATCAATGTTATGTATATCTGACATGGCTTACTGGCCAATCACTTTGGCTATGGTGTGCAGGGTCCTGGGTTTGAGCCTTGCAGAGGCTTTTGTTGTTGGGCAGAACAAGGGCCATTGGATACAGAGTGAGTAAGGCACATTTAAGCAGTTGTAAGTGGGTTTGCACAGGTTTGCACAAAGGTAAGCACTGCTAACTTCCAGTTACACTTTCTTATACTCAGCTTCTGAATTGCTTAACCTGTGTAGGCATTGCTTACACCCACGCAAGCAGGCTTTAACCTGCTTACTGCTGCTTAAAAGTGCTTACTCCCACTTACCCCTGCACTAATTTCTTTAAAAGAAATGAAAAAAGTTTGATAGGAAAGTGGCAAAAAAAGGGGCACAAAGAGGGAAAGATGGTAGGAAAATAGCTAGGGATGTGCAGGAAGGGTGTAGGGAAGGTCCATAGCTCCCCATTTCTTCTACAGCAACAGCTGTGCATATACACTGAATTTGGAGATAGATTTGGACACTCATACCCCTGAGAGAAGGGTGAGGACAACAATAATATATTAAGCCAATTAGACCAGATTACATAGGTCCAGTGGACACATGTGCGAAATGGACAGCTATGTATGGGGTGAGATTTATTTTTTGGAACAGATTGGCCTTTTTTTTTTTTTTTTTTTAGGTGAGAGTGGGATGTTGGTGGAGGGATAGTAGATATATTTGGGGAGGTAGGTTGGGTAGGTTAACAGACAAGACAAACAAGAACCATACAGGGGCGGTATATGACACATGTGGGGGGTAAACACCTTGATGGGGAGGGATATTGGGAAATGGGAAACCCATGAGCCCCCTAGTGGAAACAGTGGGACTGAGGTCCCCACCCATGGGCAGTCACCGCTGCACCTTCACAGCTTTGAAGGTGGCTGTGCTGGGGGGCTGAGTAGGAGACCCAGGCCGACCCTCTAGTCATGACACACAACCCTCAAGCTGTCGTAGCAGATCTTTGACCTCCCAGCAGAGTTCACTATGCACCACGACCCAGACCTGGTGACAGGCGACAGGTTCCTGTTCGCGCCCACTCCCAGGGGGAGGCAAGCCCCATCCTACTTCTACCCGAAGGTGGTGCAGGACCAACGGATGAGGAGGTCCTGGATTGGGCCCCAGACATGCTGGTGACCAGTGCCACGGCCAGCTGAGGTGGGACAGGTGGGTCCAATGGGACCCGCCTTCCCATACCTGCTATGGTGTTTACGTTTTATCAACATATGTGGGTTAGTAATAGTCAACGCATTCCAGGATTAGGTATAACAGCATGCATAGATATTCCCATTAACCCAAACACCAGATATGAAATAGTTGCATAGCAATCAGAACAGATGCATATATGGGACCACAGTGGTCATTACAACAGCATGCAGGTATATTGATGGCAGCATGCCACCAATGTGGGAGTATTTCAACATAGCACATGCAAAGAAACAGATTTAAATAATTATCAAACAATAGGACATATGTCCCAACATTAAAGTTAAGTCAGCACATACCAATTGAGTTGTTTATTTAGTTTATTTTTGCAGATATGGTGAGGGGGAGAGAAAGATGTCAATTAAAATTAGTATATTCCTAAAGTTCACATTACTTTCCTAGTCAGTGCTGTGATCTGTACCTTACAAGTATTAGTACACTACCCTATTGCCTTAGTTTGGACAGTGGTATGGCTGTCGACAACTATATACATGAACTAGTTTTACCTGCAGTATACACCTCTTACCTGGTATACCTGTGGAGATATTGTTTGTTAATACTACCTAACTGTTTCTACACATACTCCCAGATTGCAGGTTGATGTTATGCACCTACCTGTCCATCTCTTTTTGCACACACTCTGGGCATGTCTTCACCATATGCAGGTGAACCGGAACTTATTTCCACTATTGCCCTCTTAAACCTTTAGTGACTTGTACAATGACAGGTTTGTTTTATTTGACATTTTTTAAATTTGTACAGGTCTGGCAGTCAGTTATATGACATGACATGCTGCCTACATGTCAGAAATTGGCACACTGATATGGCAGGGGGCAGGGTAACAGCCAGCAGATATGGGCCAAATAACTGGACATTCTGGACATTTCTGCAGACTTGTGAGGTATGATTCTGCATACAGCTTACTACCACTCCCAGGATTTGAACCATGGTTGTGTCTGCTAAAAATAAGACACTGTCCATCACAGTTGAATATACTATATAGGTATTGCTGCATATCTTTTGTCTGATTTCTGTCTATAATTCTCCTGTGGTTTTACATTCTGACCTTGTAATTACAACACTCTTATACAGGATTTCCTAGACAGTTGTATTATGTAGTACAGTGTTGGTGACAGTGATGAATAATACCTTATTATTCTGAACAACTGCAACACTAACAATGCCATACAATACCAGAGTAAACAGTACCAGTACAGGATATCAATATTTTATTTATAGGCACAGTGTTCATATCTGACAGACCTGTGGGAGCAATGTTTGTTAGTACTACATGCATGTTGTCACACAAATTACCAGTTTCCACATTAGTATTATGCACACATGTCTCACTCTGTTACTGTACACACTCTGGTCACAGCTTGGCAACATGGGGGTGGAGATGGGACATACTTCGCTACTTACTCTCATAACATTTTGGGGGGGTTTGTTGTTATGGACGTCTGACAATCAGTTGCATGTCTTGTTTGGTGCCTAAACATCTGGGATCATCCCACCGGTTTGCCAGGGGGACATGGTGACAGGCAGCAGCTATGGGCCGATTTATTAGACATTCTGGACATTTCTGTACACTTGTGAGGTATGATTCTGCATACAGCCTACTACCACTCCCAGGATTCGAACCATGGTTGTGTGTTTAAAAAATACAGCAGTTTACATCGCAGTTGTGTGCGCTATTTGGATTTTGTTGTTTGTCTTTTCAGTGTTTTCTAAGTCTCTCTCAGTTGTACTATTTGACCTCTTGGGATTATAACAGTCACATACAGACATGCCTACACAATTTACTTATGTAGCACAGTGTGGGTAACAGTGCTTACTACAACAGTACTGTTAAGTGATTTTAGCTCTACATTACCATATGATACCAGACTGAACACATGCAGTCTAGCAGTTAGATCTTAATTGTCAGGCTACTTTGCTTTTATTTACATACAACTTATATGAGACTCTTCCTGCCCTATTCTCTGGTGTATGCAGTACATGCCTTAAACAATACAGGTTTTATACAGGCAATTAACTTACTACTACTTTTAGATTTATTTCCTATGACAGTACATGCAAGAGTATTACTAACCTGCCTCACGTTACAACCATTCCAATCTACAGCCATGGACCTCGTGGTTCATAGCCCACTCACTTGTCGTTGTGAAAGACATAAGAGGAATATTTAGCTATACCTATCCATAATATACATGAGCTGGCAATTATTAAACAGGTAGTGGACTGATACACACGGCTGGGCCTTCCCCTATCCTCCTAGCCTCTTGGATCCACTGATCCAAGAGATCCCCCTTTCGCTGCTTCAGGTCAGCATAGTAATGCCTGACCTGCTCACCAGTTCAGGGTATGCCAGTGGCACTGATGAGGTCACGGGTGAGATAGTCCCAGGCTTCCACTTTGTATTGGGAACCCTGGTACTGGCCCCGCAGCAGTCTCATGTCATGGACATGAAAGCAAAGTCATGAAAGAAAGTCATGAAAGTGGTCATGTCATGGCAACTGGAAAGACCCCAAAAGTACCTCACCAAGAGGATCAAAGGGCTCAAACAGATGCCATATGCTGCCCGGTTAAAGAAACTCCAGCTCTACTCAGTGGCATACCGCCTGTTCAGAGGCGATTTGTGCCTGACGTATAAAGCCATGTCCAACCCGGAATTAATGGACATGCTGCACCTCAGAAAATCCAAATCCCATTGAGCTACGCTAGAGACTTGAACCTCAGCACTGAAATAAATAGGACATGCTGGAGGGACAGATTCATAACCCAGAGGCTCCCTTCACTCTGGAATAAAATCCCAGTCCAGGTTAGGCAGAGTCCCTCATTGACTCTCTTCAAGAGGAATCCTGATGAGTGGATGGGAGATCGTAGGTTTACCCCGGGTATCACTTCTGTGTCACTATTAGACAGAGGCACAGTATACTAGCCTCAAAAAAGGGCATAGCAAAATAAATTTAAAATGGGTGGCGAAAGCCAAACACATTCTGGCTAGGCTTATAAATGCCCTAGGGCAGATAGCCTAGTGTGAACCTATGAACCTATGGTCTTTCACAAGGAGTCCTCCCATAACTCTGGACTCCTGGATGCCCCAGTGCTGTGCCCGAAAGCACAACCCTCTCCCATTCCAGACATTGTGCCTACAAGGGGAAGCTACAACCGGTTATGAGATGCATTGCTGCCTGCTGGGATTAAATAGGGCCAGTTTCTAACACTTTGCCATGATTGGATGGTTTTGAGAAGGCTAAGCTATGGGCAAACCTGCTTACCTAAGGTTGGCATTGCTTAAGGGGGTATACCAATGGCCAGACTGAGTTAGCTGGCCTACACATTGCTTACACCTACTCAGCTGGGCTGTGCAATGCTTAGCATTGCTTAATATTTAAGTTGCATTATATTTGCATTGTGGCATTGATTTATTATTCATTACATGTTATATATGTGTTTGGTATCCATGATTCATGGGTATGTAAACTGTATGGGGTCCTTGTGTTTATTAGGGGATTTCAACAATGACACCTCACACCTGGGCTTAATGCAGTACTCCAGTTCACATATTTATGTCCTGTAGTTGGTTATACAATATAAAACTGTATATAGATTATTTTCACATGTTCAGTTTGTATTTCCTATGGTGAGGATCTGTTTGGTGATACCACAATCTTATGCACTGCTGTGATGGCTTAGTGGTTAATTACGGTGACTATAGTATACAGGGTCCTCGGTTCAAGACCTGCAAAGACTGTTTATTTTGGTTCTGGGCAGAACAGCAGCTGATGCATACAGAGTGATTAAGGCACTTTTAAGCAATTGTAAGTGGGTTTGCGCAGGTTTGCATGAAGGTAAGCAATGCTAACCTCAGGTTAAGTATGCTTACAGTGAGTTAGCTTCAATATTGCTTAACCTGTGTTGCTCATACCCATGCAAACAGGCTTAAACCCACTTACTACTGCTTAAATATGCTTACTCCAGCCTACTATTGCATAACTATGCTTACTCTTGCTTACTAGTGCTTACACCCACTTACCACTGCACTAATTTAGACAGCGATGTCTAATGGTTCTTGGACAGGTGGTGGATTTGGCAACTGTATGGATTTATCATTCATTACACATTTTACCTTCCATTTGTATTCCTGATTCCTGTGTACATATACTGTATGGGGCACTTGGGATTATCTGTGGACTTTGCAACATTATGACAATGACACCTCACATCTGCATTTAATGCAGTACTCCAGTTTACAAATATATGTTATGTCGTAGGTTATGCAACAAAATAAATTCATCATAAAGTGATTTGACATGGAAAATGGATTGTACTGGAGTGTGACTCGAACCGGGAATGACTGCTCATAAGGAGAATGCTCTGCCCACTACACTATTGGTGTACTGCTTCATTTGCATATATCTTGCTTTTTATCCTCTTGTGCCATTTAAGCTGCATTAACTGTAGCTAAGTGATGAACAAACCCGTGCACCTACGGTTAAATTTGATCTGTTTCATAAAAAAAAAAATCTCTATATTTAAATGTTGTAACTATTGCTTTTATACACTTGGGGGGATGTTGCTGGGGGTATGCGAACACCTATGAGTGGTCTCACTCATTCTTATTCCTACGCTGCTGTTCTTGATTGCAGGGGTGTGTATATTCTGAGAGCTCTGCTCCATGTCTGTTTCGTAGCTCAGGCTGCGCACCTTCATTACTATGCATGGCGCGCTGCCGTCCTGTTCCTAAATGGCCTCATCCGTGCAGGACTAAGCTAGTCCTGCACGGAAGGATAGTGAATCTAGGGGCTTGTGTATTCATAAGAGTGCTATCTTTTAATTGAGTTCCGTTGTGCACACTTATGTTATTATTATCATATAGGCTGTTGTGTGCTAATAATATAGACTATTCATTATATCTGCTCTTACATTCATGCATCTCACTTCTTTCATGACAATTCTTTATCTTTACACATTTTGCATTGCCGTATGCACTTAATAATTTTGTATATTATGTAAGTTTGCTGGTTTGTCATGTCTAGCTTTATGTTCATAAATTTGGTATACCATGTGACTTATTAATTTTCTGCCTGTAGTAACTACCTCTAGACCCCAGAAATGTTCAAAAAATGTCCTCAGACCAGCTCATTACCCCAGTTAACAAACTCAAATAAATGATTAAGTAAGCTTATCAGTGAATTTATTGATTAGATTGAATTTTCCTAATGTCTTTCATTAAAAATATAACCTTCACAGAAACAAAAATACTTTCTGGAGATCAAGTTAAAAATTGCTACTGCTGGCTAGGTGCATTGTCCATTATATACTGAATATTTAGCCAGAGGCTCCATCAGTACAGTGTGACTGACTGTTTTGTGATTTACTCACATAACTGAGAATCAAAGAAGAGTGCATTTGCTGAATAGAAAGGACTTTCAAAGTCATAAAAGTTGGGGAAAATATTTTTTTGTGGAGGGAGCTCTTTGTACTTCCACACCCTTCCTACCTATATATACTAACTCCACAATTGCTGTGTTGTGGGGAAAAAGGCAAATCCCTGAATGTCACAATCTTGACCTTTGAAAGCAAAATCTTGGAATTGTATACTACTGATCATACATTTGATTGCTGATCAACAGTGTGCCACAGTTAAGCATGACACCCTTAGATGGATCCAGACCATATCTGCACTTCCATATCTTCCTTTGATAAACCTTAATTGCATTGGAGAGGTCAATTGAAAAATGGTATTTTCCACCCTATGGGCTAAAAAATTGTATATTTCAGCTGGAAGAAGGAATATAGATCGATAACTTGCCAGTTTCCGAGAATTTTTTCTTTGTTGGGGAAACAAAAGCATGTTCACAAGACATGAAAATGCAAAAAATTCTACCTGCTTTTCATCCTCTTGAAAAATATAAAGCAAGGGAAAATAATTGTCTTTCTTGTACTGCAGAAAACATGACGTAATGTTGTCCAACCCTGGCACTTTATGGGAAACCATAGACTCTGTCACACAGTCATATTCTTGAACAGAGATTAGATCATCTGTCTAGAATTTCACAGAATGTCCAAATTTTTGCCTCATATTTTTTATCTGCCAGTTGTAAAATGTGTGCTTTTGTGGTAAATCAATGAAGATTGAAGTCATTAAATAATAACAGATATTTGAATTTCAGACTTCATATCCTTCAGAAAAACACATACTGCATCAAAATCTGTTATTCTAGCAAATTTCTAAGATTATAAGAGCAATATTTAAAATCTATTCTTGACCTGGGGCCTTTGTTACCCCATCATTTTTGGATATGTCCAGAATTCCTGTACTAAGAGGTTGTGAGGTATGTGTGGGTAGCTAGCTAGTTGTGCTACCAGCAAAGTGGGAAATGTTAACATGAATTCACAAGACATCAGATTGATCCTTGATGTTTTTCTGGAAAAAGAAACATACAAGGAAGGTGGGTGATTCTTAAAGTATAAACTCAGGAATGAATAATTTTTGGCTATGTCTGTGATCTGACAGAAAGCAATATAAAATCAATTGAAGACTTATTCAGAATGATAAATAGAATTGAGCAGGGGGATACACCTGGAGCTGCTTTCTGTCACTTGCAGTGGTCAATCACTGGAAATGAAACTGTACAAAAAGTCATTCAACTGCTTCAGGCAATAATGTAGTATTTAATAAGTTAGTGGTTTGATATTCTTAGAACATGATATCATGAATTACAGTAATGTTATGATATACCTTATCAGTCATATATACTAATGCAAAAAAGGTATGTTCCTTCCTTTTCTTTAGGCCTTCAAGGTCTGCTTGAAGCTTATATTTCTTCCTACCTATCTCTTATTTATAAAGCAGAAGCAAACATTTTCAGTTCTAACTATATTTCCAAGTTAGCTGAGATCAAAGACCTTCTGTCAAGAGTTCTGACAAAATGTAGTAAGGCAGTCCTTCAGAAGAATTAGATCTGACTCCAAAGCCTCGGGCAGCTGAAGAACATCTGTCCTTCTCCCCTACTAGTGATCTCCTTATAAGGGGCAATATACATAAATTATTTTGCTAAGAAGATTGAAGGCTCTCCATGCATTTGCTAGGTCACTAAAATCCTACCTAAACTGGGATCCAGAGCAGCACCAAAGCACCCTTCAACAATAGAAGGTGTATCCCCCTGCTCAATTCTATTTATCATTCTGAATAAGTCTTCAATTGATTTTATATTGCTTTCTGTCAGATCACAGACATAGCCAAAAATTATTCATTCCTGAGTTTATACTTTAAGAATCACCCACCTTCCTTGTATGTTTCTTTTTCCAGAAAAACATCAAGGATCAATCTGATGTCTTGTGAATTCATGTTAACATTTCCCACTTTGCTGGTAGCACAACTAGCTAGCTACCCACACATACCTCACAACCTCTTAGTACAGGAATTCTGGACATATCCAAAAATGATGGGGTAACAAAGGCCCCAGGTCAAGAATAGATTTTAAATATTGCTCTTATAATCTTAGAAATTTGCTAGAATAACAGATTTTGATGCAGTATGTGTTTTTCTGAAGGATATGAAGTCTGAAATTCAAATATCTGTTATTATTTAATGACTTCAATCTTCATTGATTTACCACAAAAGCACGCATTTTACAACTGGCAGATAAAAAAATATGAGGCAAAAATTTGGACATTCTGTGAAATTCTAGACAGATGAGCGGTATGATCATCTATCTTTACCTATATCTTAAGAATCCTACTGATTCCAAACTTTAAGTTAATTTCATGAAGGATCATTACAAAGGCCTCCACTTTATCCAGCTGTATCATCATCAACTTAGCTTTAATGGGAGGTCTTAGCCCTTTCAAATTCCAAGTTATACATTGGTTACAGTGGAATCTCCTGACATTGAATTGGAGCCTCACAGTGATACATGAGACTACAACATACTGGTCCAAATAAAGTGCAATGTGTCAGTGTATCCTCTCTTTTCCTATCCGTTATGATTGAAAAAGATTACACTGAACTAAATCCAGGCTAAATCTACTATAAAAACATACAGAGGTTGCCTCTAAATGTAGGTAATAAAGAGGAAAAATTGCATGTAACAACAGCGGCTTGCATTTTTGACACTGCATGATATAGAGCATCTGAGAATATACTGCTGAACCAGTATGAGTCAGACTATCTATCAGCCCCTGTTCCAGCTAAGAATGTACACCATCACATTATTTTATTCCAGATGCGGCAATGTCTACCAGTCTGAAGGATAGCATTGATGCTAATTTAAAAAAATGCATCCAGACATACTAATAACAAAGGAACATCATCTCAAAATGTGTAGCTACATTACTGACTATTTCCACTGTAGCACTGCTATCCAAAACCCATCACAAGGTCTCTTTTGTGTAGTGTATAAGCTTCAGAGTTACCCAAGACTAAAACTATTCTTCAGTCCTGAGGAGAAGATTAACTGTAGTTAGGCTTATCCCACTCATATCCTTGCTCCATGGTAGTAAGCATTACCTTCGTCTAAAACTAAAGCATTTACCTTAGAAGGTAGACCCCTGGCACTATCTCACCCTGTGCACTGCCAGCTCACCCTGAAGCCACTTACTAAAAACAGTCCCGCTTTTAAGAGACTGAGATTTAATGGCTGTAGTAAAACAACAGCAGGTCCCTTAGATGTGCCATGGAAATACTCATACAGGTACGCATTTCTTGTGTTAGAAAAAGAAAAGAATGAGCAATTTGAAATCATGGCACGTTCTAAAATGAAATATCAAAACCGAAAAGTGTATTTAAATTTAAACCTGAAGATTGTTTGATAAATGGATATTGAGACATATTCCTAGTATCCTCACAGTATCAGGAAGCCACTCAAAAGGAGTGTGGTGGTTGCTCTGGGTTACTTTTACCACTAATTCATTCAAATCTAATAAAGGCATACATCTGGTCTGTGTTGTAAGAGCTGAATCATACAGATTCTGCTTTGCGCCATAATTCTTGGGATATGTTATATGTGACAGCTAGGTATTTCAGCTGTTCTTTAATTCTGAATATCTGAGTAGTATTGGTGAAAAAGGTCAGTCTCGCTTCTCCTTATCTGTGGCTGGCATCTGTTGTGGTTTATCTATATTTTTATATAGAAGTTTCAGTGGTGTTATTCATGATGTATTAACATTGTGCAAGGATATTACTTCTAATGACATAGTGAATGAATGCATCTGGTTATTCAAATTAATATAAGCATAGCTAAGAACTGTAATTGAACCATAAGTCTCATTTCTTTGTAGATTTTTAGAACTCAGAGAAAAGCCCTCCTTTAAAGAACAATGAATTGCTGAAATCTATAGCCAGCTACACTGCCTATCCAGCAATTTTAGATGCAGTGTCCAGCAGTGCCCAGCTTCTATGTTTTCCACAATATTCTTTTTATGTAATTATAACTCACACTTCAGAAAATAAAATACCTCATTTAAGTTGAGTTCCAAATCTGAAGATGATACTGCATGCCATTCTAATGACTGGCATTTGTTAAGACAAGAAAAGTCTTCATTTCAGCATTAATAAAGTTGATAGGATTACCCCTTCCCAGCCTTCAGGCAGAGTAATGATTCTGACATTGTCATATCTTGCTTTGTTCACTGAGTATATATACTGAATGAATTACCCAGGACTGGAAATCTGGAATAGCTTTAGACTGGCATATCATAAATCTCCTTTGCTCCATAAACTCTCGATCTTGTCGCACTACCTTTTCTCATTTTTTGTAGTTACAGATCATAATTAACAATGATGCTCTTAATCAGTTGCACATCCATAAGTGCAAACCTTTACATTGATGACAGCAGTTCTCAACTATTTCAAATGGCGTTGATGTCTTCTGATGTGGTAGGGCCCTTCTGGATCCAGGATGGGAAGACACATGGTTCACCCTAAATTTATGCAGATTTGCACCATAAACAGAAACAATCAAAAAGTAGTTGATAAGAGATGAAGACAGCACAGTTACCATCTGGCCTGCCCTTAAAGAAGAAAGGTTAATGTTCAGCATTTATTTAGTATAACTGTTAATGACCTATCAATGACCCCCCTCCAAGGAGCAGGCAGCTTAGCAACCATGCATGGACTCTGTGCCTGTCCCTGTACATTCCCCTGACTCTTTGCTTCATATGTACATATGTTGTATTATTTCTTAACCCGTTTGCAATAATTTCAATGTAGGAATATGGTTTAATAATTGCTTCAGAGTTTTGCATGGAGTATTTACTCTGAAAAATCACATTCTGCCATATGTTTGACAGTTTCTGCTTCTGGTATTCATGAGACAGTATCATTAAAATATTGTGTTGCACACATTGAAACAAAATATTGAAAAAGGCTGGAGTTATATAATACTGTACTTCATTTGACAAATATAGTATCTCTGAATTGCTGTGATACAGCTATGATACAGCAGTTTATCCTGAAGTGGTAACAGTCATTAGTAAGGGTATGTTATGAAAGCAGTAACTGCTATTTGCCAATTGCAAATGTCAAATTAATTTTTCAGTCCAAACAGAAGGTTTTTAATTTGACTGTGTGGAATCATTACCTGCACAAAACATGAATATTTTTGCTTTCCATTTTATAGAATTAGCATCACAAAAACATCACTTTGCAATGTTGATGTCAATGTGCTTAAAACTATCAACGTTATTGTGCTTAAAACTATCAACGTTATATTAGGATTATCCATTTCATTTGACTTACTATGAAGTTATTTCTGTACTGCTCCAAAGTAATGTGTCAACTGCCCCCTTCTCTGTCTAGTCCCAACATGTTTTTCTCTCACTTACAAAAATATTTTGTGCTCACTTTATGAAATTCTTTACCAGACTTTGAGAAAATTGTTGCTGCTTGCATTTACTAGGCGCCATCATAATTGTTCTATGTTAATCTTTTCAGATTCAGGTGTTGTATTCACTTTGCTAAAGGCAGATGAGTAATTTCTAATTTTTAAAATGGCATCCAATACCTTACAGGTTCATATGTTAGTACCAGGTTAACTGACCTGGCATGCCATTTTAAGCTTAGTCAATTATGCCATTTGTTGAGTAAAATTAATCTATCCTGTTGGAGTTTAGATTAACCTAACACCTTCCAAGATCTATATTTATATATTACTATAGTGATAATTACTAGATCAAAACATAGATATTTGGAGGGGACCCATGTGTTTTGATAAAGCATTTAGGAGCTGCCTCTGTCCATTAGTAGCGCAGAGGGAATCCTGGGGTAAATTTCCTATTTCCCATCTATTGATGTAAGTTTTGTTTTACTTGGCTGGTATCCTCTGTGAGATATACCTATCTTTTCAAACCATTCTCTTAATGTTGCAGAAGAGGTTTAGTTCTCTGGACTGAGTATTTCTAGTAGCATTTGACTTGTGTATGCGAATTAAGTCCATCAGTAATGTGTCTGAAGATGCTTTGTAAGCTATACACAGGTCACCTTATTTTCAGGTTGCAGTAGACAGAATATAGAAATAAGACATTGAGGCAGTCCAAGTAGGACATATTTTTTAGGCCTAGTATCCTTTTTGCGAGGTATCTCTATCTCTATGGGCATTCCAGTTGCTGCATGCATGTAGACAGGCATGTGCCAAAATGGGAATTATACTCAGTGATTGTTCTAAAGAGGGCTTAGTAAAGGGGACAATGGCCATTCTGGATCTAGAAGCAATCTCCTTGTTTATGAGCTGTGCTATATAGATGGATTTCCTTAGCATAGTGGACACGTGCTGGTCAAAAGTTAGGTCAGTGTCCAAATAAGATCCCAAATCCCGAACTACTGGATCAACCGTTAGGGGTGTGGTGTCAATGTGGTAGTTACCTGGGGAATCAACTTTCCAAAGTTGACGATAATGCATTTTTTGCTTTTAGATTTAGTCCATGTGTCTGGCTCCCATTATTTGTTTGGGACAGGCCTGCCTGTTGGATGGCTAAGGTTTTGGGGGATTTGATCACTGCTCCTAGCTTGCAGTCATTTGCAAACTTAGTTAGCCAGAGCCTTTTTGGTATTGGCTTTTACTTCTGAAAAGAAGATGCTAAACAGAAGAGGTTCCAGCACCAACCCCTGGAGGACTCCACTGGTGACTTTTTTTCCCTGGTGGTAGATTCTCCTATTTTAATCTCCTGTGTTCTATCTGTGAGCCAGTTGTCAATCCAGTTGTTGAGGAAGGGGCTTATTCTTAGTTTATTGGCTTTTCTACTATGCCTGAGAGGGGGACTGTATCAAAACATTGGCCAGGCCAAGATACATGGTGTGTACCATTTTACCTTTGTTGCTTTGGAGACCTTTTTAAAAGCATCCTCCAGGTTGAGTAAGCATGGCCTGCCTCTTGCAAATTCAAACTGAGATGTGTCCAGTGACTGGACTTTACATATGAGCCTGGTAAGTTATGAATATATAATTGCCTGGGTCTATGGATCGTCCTCCCTTATGCAGGGGAATAATTGTTACTGTTCTCACTTGGTACAAAAATAGTACAGAGGCTAAGGTTGAACAGTGTTATATGGGGTTTTGTTAAATTGTGCTTCATCCTGGGATATTGTCAGGACCCATTAACTCAATATTTTTTGCTCCTGATAGTGCTTTCAGGACTTGGTCTGTGAGATTGCTGGTGATGAGCCAGTTTCATATATTTCATGTAAGATAGATGGGTGAATGTTGAGCTGAATTTATTGGCCAGTAGGTTAGCTATATCTTCCGTGACGATAATATCATTTGCAATCAGCTCAGAGCATTGCTGTGGTGTGCTCCTGAGAGTATAAACATAGGTTCATAGGTTCATAGGTTCATAGGTTCATACTAGGCTATCTGCCCAAGGGCATTTACAAGCCTAGCCCATCGTTTTGTGGCTTACGCCACCCCTTTAGTATGGGGAACTATACCCATTATTTTGCTGTGCCTCTGTCGAGCAGTGATGCTGAGGTAATCCCTGGGGTATATCTGCGATCTCCCATCCATTGGTCAAGATTTCTCTTGAACAAGGCCAGCGAGGTGCTCTGCCTCACATATACCGGGATTTTGTTCCACAGCCTAGGGAGTCTTTGGGTGATGAATCTATCCCTCCAGCACGTCCTATTAATAGCCGTGTCGAGGTTTAAGTCTCCCGCCCTTGTGGCTCTGATGGATCTAGATTTATTGAGGTGAAGCATATTCATCAAATCTGGGTTTGACATGGCCTTGTATGTTAGGCAACGGTCACCTCTGAGCAAGCGGTAAGCGACTGAATAGAGCTGGAGTTCTTTCAGTCGGGCAGCATAGGACAGATTTTTGAGACCCTTTATCCTTTTGGTGAGGAACTTTTGTGGCCTCTCCAGCTGCTGCAAGTGTCGGGTCAGATACATTCCGAATGGGGCATTGTACTCAATCATTGGTCTGATGAGTGATGAGTAAAGGGAGACTATGACCTCCCTTGATCTAGATGAGAATCCCTTCATGATGAGGTGGGCAATGTAGAAGGTCTTCCTAACTACTTTAGCTACATGGGTGTCGAATGACAGACTACTATCAACCTGGGTCCCCAAGTCCCTGATAACTTCTTCTGTGCTCAGTGGATTGCCACCTATTTGGTAGCTAGGGGTAACTTTGTTTTCCCGAAGGGTATGACTATGCATTTTTGGCATTTAACTTTAGGCCGTGGCTCTGGCACCAGTTATCCGTTTCTGTGAGACCCTTCTGAAGGATATCTGTGTCAGATGTGTTTTCTACTATGGCGCCCAGTTTGCAGTCATCTGCAAACTTTGTCAGCCATAACCCTCCTGTGTTTGCTTGTACTTTGGAAAAGTAGATGCCAAACAAGAGTGGGCCCAGGACTGAGCCCTGTGGGACACCACTTGTGACAGGCTTTGAGTCTGACATGGCGCCAGCAACTCTGACCCTGTGGGTTCTGTCACTCAGCCAGTTTGCAACCCATCTTGTGATGTATGGGTTAACATTTAAGCTGATGAGTTTTCAATGATACCCGAGTGGGGTATTGTATTGAAGGCCTTCGCCAGATCGAGGTAGGCTGTATGGACTGCCTTTCCCTCATCAATGGCTTTGGTGACTGTTTGAAAAAGTCAACCAAGTTTAAAAGGCATGATCTGCCTTTGACAAAGCCAAACTGGGTTGGATCCAAAGTCTGCAAATTCCCTATGTCTTTATTTATGAGGTCCATTATGATCCTCTCCATGGCTTTGCAGATAAGGCTTGTCAAGCTAATGGGCGGTAATTTCCAGGGTCGGTGGAGGCACCGCCTTTGTGAAGTGGGACCACAGTTGCAGTGCGCCACTCCTGGAGTGCGTATCCAGAGGTAAGACTTTGATTAAACAGCTGTCCTAGCTGTGGGTTTAATTCCTCATTGAGTTCGTGGAGCACACAGCCGGGGACACCATCAGGTCCCATGGATGCTGTGTTTTTGCTTTGGAGAGCAGTTCTCACTTGGGCGCTGGAGATGTTTGGGGGGCTGCAATCGTTTGGTATAGATATCTCTCCTTTTGGGGGGGAGGGGGGGGAGTTTGCACTGAACCTGTCAGCCAGTATGTTGGCAATGTCTGTAGGTTCAGTAATCTTCACATCATTTTGAACTAGTTCTGAGCATATCTGGGAGTTTCCTCCCAGGTTTCTAACATAGCTAAAGAAGGCCTTATGATTGTCTTTTGAGTCTTTAGCTATTTTTCTCTCGAAATTTGCTTTGGATGATTTTATGAGAGCTCTTAGTTTTTTACTTATAGTGATCAAGGGTGTCTTACCTTTTAAGGATTTTGCTCTATCTTGTAGTAGCTTCCTCCTTTTGTTGTAGAGTTTGTTTATGGCTGGGGTCCACCAGACTGGACGCTTGCCTTTGGTACAAACAGTCTTTGTTTTGCTTGGGATTGCCTTATCCATGCAGTCCTGCAGGTGCTGGTAGAAGGCATTTGTAAGTGATTCAGCGGCTTGAGTACTGTTTTCCGCCGGCTCGGGGGCCTTAAAGGAGACCACACTAGTCTTTAGAAGTGTGAAGTCGGCTTTCGAGAAACCCTTGTAATTGTCCTTTGTTGGGGGGGGGGTTTATTTTTGCCCTAAACTTGGCTTTAGTAGATTTCATTAATCACCTAAGTTGCTTATTTAGTTTAATAATGAGGGCTTTAGCATTCTGTATATTGCTATTCTTACTTTTAGCCAATAATCTCTTACTTTTGTTTTTGTAAAGCTCGTTAATATTAAAGTTCCAGGGGGGGGGGGTTGGACTCGTGCACTAGTGGTGGTATAGGTTTCCCAGTCTATAGATGGATTATATTGACATTAATATTGCATGGCTGTAGTTCTTTCTTGTAGATATGGATTGTGGCTTTCTTAGTTCATAGAGAGAGTTCTATAGCGAACCAATATGTGGTAAGGAGGTATTTCTGATGGGGATTTGGACATGAAGAAGCTCTAGTGCTTCATATTGCTTAACTAGTCCTTGGGTGTGTCTTCTGAACCTCCACATATTCCTTCTTACAGGCATTTTTTAGGTCAAGAAAAAAAGCATAAAAGAAGATTTTCCTCTCACTTCCAAAATGACCTATCTTCACATACTTGAAACTGTTGGTTGTGTGCCTTTTATTCTGTTCAAAACATTTGACCTACACAAAACCAAAACACTTGTCCATATCTAGTGGGTCTGGCTTGTTGATCTGATTTCATGAAAAAGTTATTGTCTTTGTGTATTTTTGAGCTAGTGTGCTGAAACATTTCCCATATATCCAAGAATAATCTATATACCTCCCATGATGCCATGAAAAAGGAAAGTTTGTAAATGTCTTACAACACACATTATAATAATGTATAATCATCTCTTTCAACCTCTTAATACAAGAAATCTGGAGAAAGCCCAAAGTAAAGGCCCAAAAATAGAGACAGATTTTAAATACTGCCCTTATAAACTTAGAAAGCTGTTAGAATAGCAGGTTTTGTGTTAGCATGCATTTTTGAAATGATATAAAGTCTGAAACTCAAATGTGTGCCATTATTTAATGACTTCTGTCCTCAGTGATGTGCCAGAAAACCACAAATTTTATTATGAGGAAATGACCAAACATATAAGGCAAAAATCTGGATATTCTGTGAAAATATAGACAGTTGAGAGCTATGTGTACAATATCTTTTATTACTTAATACTACTCACCTGTATTGTTATTATTTATTCATATCACTTTTAATGTACAGGTAATTGCCAGCATCATGTTCTGCATTTTGACATAATTGCTAGCCCCGTATAGACAATTTAGTTTAGTTGCTCATCATTCTTTTTTTTTAAAGGAGCCCTTCTGCGTTATATATTATGTAAAATTATGCTACTAAAACAATTATGAAACTGGGTTTGCCCACCTACTCAGTATATGGCTAAACTGTGGACGGCGCAGTGGTGCAGCGGTAGTGTTGTCGCCTCACAGCAAGAGGTTCTCCGGTTCGATTGTCAGCTGGGGTGCCTTCTATGTGGAGTCTGCATGTCCTCCCTGCATTTGTGTGGGTTTCCTCTGGTTTCCTCTCACATTACAAAGACATGCATCTGGAGCCTTTCTCCCTGGGCCTCCGCTGAAAATTGGCTTTGTTCCAAGTCGGGCTTTCCCGGTTAACAAATGATAAATAAATAAACAATTTTATCACTGCCTCTCCTACAATAGAAAGCTGTCACCTGCTGCCCTCTAGTGAAAAAAAGATGTAAGTCTGTTTTGCTGTGTGCAAACAAGAAAAAGTTCAGTTTTGTACCTACCATAAATGTAGATGTTCGAGGATCTCCATTGCTGCAGTCCTGACATAAGGGTATTCCGCTGTCCACCATCGGCCCGAATACCAAAGGGCTAGAACCGGCGTCGGTCATCGGCGCTCGAGACTGACATCAGTACGTGCCAGTACAAATGCGCATGACCGACGCCATAACCTCAGTCTTTCTTGCCTCAGACGTCAGAATGCAAAAAACACCACCCAAACCCCAACCTAAAAAGAAAAAGGGGGAAGGAGGGAGGGAAAATTGGACTGCAGCAATGGAGATCCTCGAACATCTACATTTATGGTAGGTACAAAACTGTACTATGTTCTTCGTCTCCCATTGCTGCAGTCCTGACATAAGGGTAGAATCCCAGAGCAACGGAAAAAGGGAGGCTGGGGAACTAAATAGTGGTAGGAGCAGCTGACATGCCCAGTAAGATGGCAGTGGCAAACCCAGCCCTAGACCTAGAATAAAGAGGTAAATGATAATGCTTTGTAAAGGTATGTACAGAACTCCAAGTAGCTGCTTCTAGAATGTCTTTAGTAGCTACCCTCTCAAAAAGCAGTAGAAGTGGCCGTAGCCCTAGTAGAATGAGGCCTGATCCCAGCTGGAACATCCTCACCATGATGAGAGTAACAAAAGCAATACAATGGCTAATCCACTTGGAAATAGTTTGTTTGAGACAGCTTTCCTCGTGAAGTCAAAGCAAAAGAAACAAATAATTGTTGAGATCTTCTGAACTCTTTGGTTCTGCTCAAATAATACCTCAACTGCCTATGTACATCCAAAGAATGCAAAACTTTTTCCCCTTCATTTTGGGGGTTAGCATAAAAAGTAGGCAAATGTATAGATTGGTTCAATGCCACATTAGAAATCACTTTAGGCAGAAAAGTAGGATTAGTACGTAAGGAAACTCTGTCATTGTGAAAAATCAGAAAAGGTTCCACTGCCATGAGGGCCTGTAATTCAGATACCCTTCTAGCAGAAGTAATAGCCAACAAAAAAGCAGTCTTCCAAGACAAGAACTGCAATTCAGCTGTAGCTGCAGGTTCAAAAGGAGGCAGAGTCAGCTTTTCCAAAACAAAATTAAGATCCCAGGTAGGAGTAGGAGCCCTCCGTGGGGTCTGATATTCTTTGCCCTCTAAGAAACTGTTTAACCAATGGATGTGAAAATAAAGGAGGGTCACAATCATAGTGAGCAGAAATAGCTGCAGCATGCACTTTTACAGAAGAGAAGGACAAACCCTTGTCCAATAAAACAGTCAAATATTGCAATGTACAACTCAAATTAGGCAATTCGACATCAAAGCCTTTAGCTGAACTCCAAAGAAAAAATCTCTTCCATTTACCAGCATAAACTTTTCGAGTACTAGGACGCCTGGCTTCCAAAATAACATCCAAAACTTGTTGAGGGAGCTGAAGGTCCTCCTTCTCTAAAACAGAATCGCCAGGCTGTCAGGTGCAGGAGTGCACCCTGACATTGAGAAAATGATTGTTTTCCTGAGACAATAAGTGAGGAATCTGTGGCAATGGCCAAGGTGGTACATGAATCAAGCTCCTCAACAGAGGGTACCAATGCTGACGAGGCCAATCCGGTGCTATAAGGATCATGCAAGGCTTGTCCCTCCTGACTTTCAACAGCACCTTTGGAAGAAGAGGCAAAGGAGGAAAAGCATACACGTGAAGGTTGCTCCAACTGAAGGATAGTGCATCTATTTTCCAGGCTTTCGGATGAAATAGCCTTGTGCAAAACAGTGGCAGTTGGAAATTCAGAGGAGAAGCAAACAGATCTATGTCCGGAGTTCCCCAAGCCATTGTCAACTGAAGAAATACCTGAGGGTCCAATTTCCATTCGTGAGGATCCACAATCTGTCTGCTCAGAACATCTGCTAAAGAATTTTGTGCTCCTGGCAGAAACTGTGCTCGAAGAGTGATGTGCAGATTCAAAGCAGTTTCCCACAACAGCATTGCTTGTCTGCAAAGAGGGTAAGAATGAGTTCCCCCTTGCTTGTTGATGTACCACATGACAGTCGTATTGTCTGTTCGAATCAACACCAGTCCTGGTTGAAGTAGGCTTTTGAATCCCTCCAAAGCAAATTGAACTGCCAGCATCTCTTTCATGTTGATATGCAAGTGAAGTAGCTCTGGGGCCCAAAGGTCTTGAATCCATTTTCCTCTGAAATGAGCTCCCCAGGCTGACTCCGAGGCGTCTGTCGTTAATATCTGACTTGCCTCTGGTTGGGTCACAGAGAGCCCCTTGTTTAGGTGACATTCCTGAGCCCACCACAGAAATTCTCTCTGAATGCAAGGTAGAATCTGAATGACAGTGTCCAAATCGTGGCAGTGTTGAGTCCAAACGTTCTTGAGATACCATTGTAGCTTCCTCATATGCAGTTTGGCATTGGGAAGTACTAGAATGCAAGATGCCATGAACCCCAAGGCTTGAAGGACTGTCCTTGCAGTCAGCCTGGACATTACTGATAGCTGTTGGAAGTATAGGTGAAGATTCCTTTGTTTGTCCGGGGTAAGAAATGCCATCTGAGCAGCTGTATTCAGTTTCACACCCAGAAAACACATCTCTTGTGAGGGTACTAGACTGGACTTTATTTCGTTCACAGAATACCCTAGGCATCTGAAAACTGTCATTACATACTGCAGATGTTGAAGAAGTTCGTGCTTGCCTTGAGCCAGAATCAAACAGTCGTCCAGATAAGGATAAATTTGAATTCCTGCTAGCCTGAGAAAAGCTATTACTGGAGCCAGGACTTTCGTGAATACCCTGGGCAGTAGAGAAGCCAAAGGGCAATGCAGAGAACTGATAATGCAAATTCCCATTCCGAAACCTCAGGAATTTCCTGCAACTGGGCCTGATAGGAATGTGAAGATAGGCCTCTTTGAGATCCAGAGTCACCATCCAGTGATCTTTGCCCAGCATAGGTAACAGCTGTTGCAGTGTTAACATCTTGAATTTTGGAATTTCCAGAAAGGTATTTAGAATGGACAAGTCCAGAATTGGTCTCCAAGTATTTCCTTTCTTTGGCACTAAGAAAAGATGGGAATAAAACCCCGTGCCTCTTTCTGCAGAAGGTACTTCCTGTATTGCTTCCAACTGAAGCAGAGAAGAAATTTGAGTCTGCTTCCAGTCTTTGCTGACGAGGCACATCCGGCATACCTTTGAAAGGAGGGAATGTGTGAAAATAAAATTTGTAGCCTCGATTTATTATGTCCAATACCCATTTGTCTTGGGTAACCGAATGCCAATTCCTTTTGAAAAATCTCAGTTTTCCTCCTAGAGGGGCTGCCAGCAAGGCAGAGTCCGGCAGCTGAAGACACGGGTCATTGGGTCTGTTTCCGAAAGGACTGACCCCTGCCCTCCCCAGCAGAAGGGGTAGAAGAACTCAAAGACCTAGAAGTAACAGGGCACTGAGAGGAAGCCCTACCCATACCTCGCCTCGACCTGCCCCTAGACTGATAATCCAAAGAGGGGAAAGACCAACCCTTAGCAGGCCAATTCCTACTGAACTTAGGGGGCTGAACCTGTAAAAAATCCTTAACTGTCTGCATAGACTTAGCTTTTTCCTCCATTTTTTTCAAAACTGATTCTACTGGAGGACCAAAAAGAACATCAGATTGCAGAGGAGCATCCATAATTCGAGCCTTAACATGCTCTGACAAGGTCTGATCTTTAAGCCAAGCATGCCTACGAATAACTGAACTAGTAGCAGCCACCCTGGAAGAAGCCTGTAAAGCATCAAAACCACACTGCAAAGAATGCTTACCAACTTGGTCTGAAGCATGCACTAAATCCTGAAGCTCCTTACATTCAATACCTTCAGCTAAAGCATCTACTTTACATTTCAATTGGCCCAGCAAATAATTTTGATACCGGAGCATATGAAACTGACAATTTAAAGCTCTCATAGCCAAAGTGAAAGAGGTATACAGTTTCTTACCCCACCTATCCAGGGCCCTAGCATCCTTGTCCAGGGGAACCAGATTTCTAACCACAGAAGCCCTAACCCCTTTGGGGCCTTGAGTAACAGTTTCTGGATCAGCCCTAGGACTCTTATACAAGTACTTGTGAGCTTCCGGAACCCTGTAGTATCTATCTGGTTTAACCGGGGCAGGAGGCAGAGAATCTGGGTTAAGGGCAGCCTCAGAAAACACATCCTGAACAACATCCAGTACAGGGGGAATAGCCAAGGGCCTATGCTGAGGCAAAAACAAGAATTCCCTTAGTCTTTTACGAGAATCAGAATAATCCTGGCCCTCCCATTTGAAATGTTCCCTCATGGAATGCAAAGTCTCAGAGAAAGAAAAATCTTCTGGAGGGGACGCAGAGGGAGTAGAGTCCTCAGCCTCCGAATCAGAATAAGAAGGGAAATCCTGAAGTTCTTCTACAGAGGAATCTGACTCATTGGAAGACTGAACCAAACCCTCCAACTCTGTCTCTACCCTGGGCCTCTTCGCAGGGGGGGGCATAGAACCCCTAATTAAAGTAATCAAATCTTCAGCCATCTTTAACATGTGCTTTCTAGGAGCTGGACCCTGGGGACTAGCACCAGCAGGGGCAGACTTAGACTTAGAATGGGCTCTGCTCTGAGAAGGAGGAGGCCTAACTACCCTATGAGGGGAGGGAACCACTGACAATAGAGAAGCACCCTCAGCCTGGCCTAACACAGGAGAAGCCACTTCCTGCAGTAACAAAGGCTCCCCTTGAGACTCAGGTAAACCTTCAGAAGGAGCCGCAGAAGTAGCCAGTGGTACAACAGAACCGGCGTCCGGAGTGGACGCCTCATCCTGTTTGGACCGCAAAGACTTTTCTTTGCGTTTCTTAGAAGAACCAGTCGTCGGAGAATCCGACGGCATGTTATAATTACAACGTTTACCAAACACCAGCCTAGCACAGTCCAACTGACGTTTAATAGTACGCTTGTTAAAAGTAGCACAAAAGCGACACCCAACAACGTCGTGCTCAGGCCCTAAACAAGGAATGCAGAGTGAATGGTAATCCCTATGAGGAATCTGTTTCCCACAAGAAATACAGTTATTAACTTTTTCTGACATCCGTCAATACTGAGGCAAGAAAAAGACAAAAGTGTCCCCAACGGGGTACTTAGCCCAACTTGGTCTCCGGTCTGAAACTCGAAAACCGACAATTCCAGAACGCCAAATGGCACTTGCAAATGCTGCTTCTGCTTAGGACCACGCGGCAAGAAAGACTGAGGTTATGGCGTCGGTCATGCGCATTTGTACTGGCACATACTGATGTCAGTCTCGAGCGCCGATGACCGACGCCGGTTCTAGCCCTTTGGTATTCGGGCCGATGGTGGACAGCGGAATACCCTTATGTCAGGACTGCAGCAATGGGAGACGAAGAACATCTAAAACTATCTCATTGAGTATTATTCAGCATCTCACAAAGATAATTTAATCAATGTTATTTTAGCCAGGTCACTGTTTTGCATGGCTTACCAGCTTTACTTAAATACATACTTTTAAGATAACAATGTTATATCTATCCTGTGTGCAGGACACAAATCAGCATTTATAAACTCCAATAGATTCTACTATTAAGGAAACTGTTTTTTCAGAAAGGGAAAAACAATAATCCTCACTGAAGTGATTATAATAAGCTTTAACATGCTGGATAAATTGTATCATACGTAACAGCAATCTAAGTTTTCTAATTCAGCTGAAGTCATTCCTTGTGCAGGCATACAAATAAGATGCAAGATGCTTAGACACACACACACCTACACCCACCCACACACACACACACACACACACACACACACACACACACACACACACACACACAGTGATGGCAACTCATGCCTAGGCATTCTTTTTAATTTGCAGAGATCTGTAAAACTTTATCTGCATCTGCTTTAGATTGCACCTTCTAACACTACTTTATCATGTGTCTAGTCTATCAGAAATGCACCACTAACAACTCCAACCTGGGTTGGGGACTTATCTCTGCTGCAGTTCCTGTAGATTCACAAACTGTGTAGTACTGCGTAACGTTTGTAGCAATCCTTTGTAGTCTAATGCCAGGGCCTAGATTTTTGTAAAAGTCAAGTGAAGCAGTTTTTATGCCTTTGCAGTTTACTGCTCCCTTAGAGAAATATAACGTGTGCCATTCTGAAAAGTGAGTCCTACATGATCACTTTGGTTAAACTGGTGCCTCACTAATTTATTTCCTCTCCCTTTCAAGCATCAACTTTTGCATTTCATTTTTCTGAGAAGATATGTATATGCTGCATAAAATCTGTTTAACCATTTCTCCTAACACTTTTAGTAGGAATAGTAGAAATTCAGTAGAATTATGGTGTTTTGTCACAAAAAGCTGCTAACAGGCTTACTACCTGGTATATTCAGCTTGAGGTCATGGACAACAAGAACCTATAGTGGCAAGTAAGCATGTATAAATCTAGAACCATCATGGATGGGTCCCAGTCCATCACAGGACACATTCACTTGCATACTAAATACAGATCTAGAGGTCTATTCATATGACCATACTTGTCATGAGGGAGCATCCCACATATGGTTGGTTCTTCATAGGGATAAATGGACGTCACACTTCAGAGTGGCACATTTCATTTATTGCGTTTTTTTTGTTCTTTTTTTGTTTTTGTCCATGAACTCAAAATTGCAGAAGTGGTTCTTAGTTAAGCTGCTTATTCACCAACTGCAATAATATTGCCTTAAGATGTTTAATTAAAGAGGAGATAGAGGGAAAAGAGTTCCCATTTCTCCATAAGTACAGTGTGCAGGTGTTACTTCAGGGTGTATAAGAAGATCTAATGATATAGGGATGGGTCTGGTGAAAGCAGAAACAATGTGTGTCAGTAGCATAACCCCCCTCCGTAAGCAAAAGACATTTTATATATACCATAACCTTAGTAGGGTATATCTCAAAAGAAAAAAGTCATGGCTAAAATCAGGAAGAGCAGCTCCCATAATGACAGGAGCTCTCTTATTAAGCTAAACAGGAAACTAAGAGGACTAATTAAGTCCAACAAGGCCAATTATGAGCTCAAGATAGCTTTATAGGCTGAAGATAACCACAAGGCCTTCCATATGTCCTGAGCCTCAAAGGCAGCACACAACAGTGTGCCAAATTGGAGATCAATGGTATCACCTTTACTGAGCAGAGCATCATAACAAATTTGCTAGCTGATAAATTCAGCTCAAACTAACTTAAGCTCAGACTTCACCCCCCACTCCTCCTGCCTCACCCATGAAATAGCTACGTGCATAACCACCCCCCCAAATATTAACAGAGACCATTCCTGTACCCTCTAAGCCTAAAACACAGCCTCAAAGGACTCCAACAATATCCCAGGATGCTTTCTAAATAGCTTGAAACATAAACTATCAAGACCGCTTGAGTCACGTTTCAACCACAGCCTCAAAACAGGTTTTGTACTATAAGAATGGAGGACTACAGCAGTTATCAACCAACCCTGAAAACTACAGACCTTTTAGACTGACTAGTCTAATATGCAAAACCATGGAAAGAATTATCTTGGAAATGATCAACAAAAACATATGCAACTTTCAGACACTGGACCCAACCCAGTTTGGCTTTGTCAAGGGAAGGTGATGTCTACTAAACCTGCTAGACTTCTTTGAGAAGGTCACCAAAGCAATGTATGAGGGAAAACAATGCATACCACCTACCTGGACCTGGCTAAGTAGTTTTATACAATACGTCACTTGGGTATAATTGACAAACTCACCAAACTGTGCATAAACCCTACATAACTGGCTGGATTGCCAGCTGAGTCGCAAACAGGGCCAAGGAAGTCAGGATTGGTGTAGCCATCTCCTCTAACAGACCAATCACCTGGGGGTACCTCAGGTCTCCATGCTGCCACTGCTCCTATTTTACATTTAATTCTTGAAGGTAAATGCTAGTGTCAAGAGCCTTTGACTGACTAAGTTCACAGATGACTGCAAACTGGGAGCTATCATACATTTTCCCCATGATACAAACATCTCACAAGAGAGTCTAACACAGACAAATAACTGGTGCCAAAGTCACAGACTTAAACACATTTCCAAAAAATACATTATAGTGCCTTTTGGGAAAACTGCCACCCAGGTTAATTTCTCCATTGATAAGACACCCCTAAGAGTTGATCTAGTAGTCAGGGATCTGGGAACATATGTAGACAGTAATCTGGCTTTTAACCAACATGTAGCCAAGGTAGTAAGAAAATCATTCTTTGTCACCCAACTTGTAAGTAAGGGCAAGGCATGCAGATCCAAGGAAGTCATAGTGCCACTTTATTCAGCCCTTATCAGACCCATCATTGAATATAATGCCCCCTTCAGCATGCAACTGTCCAGACATATGCAGCAAATGGAACACCCACAAAAGTTTCTTACTACGAGAATCCAAGGTATAAACACATTGTCCTATACAGATTGCCTTAAAGCCCTGTATCTGTACTTTTTGTCTTCAGCAGGTTACTGAGAAGTGATCTACGCCTGCCATACAAGCTCTAGCTCTAAAGGGCTTTTTGCTCATCTGCAAAATGAACACCATCATAACCATGATATCTAAAGATTTCAAATTGCTTGTAATATAAATAAGACAAGTTGGTGAGACATATATGTGTCTCAGAGGATTCCCATGCTCTGAAACAGGCTCCAAATCCATATAAAGCAGAGTTCATCCCCTTCCCTTAACCCTATTTAATTGTAACCTTGACCAATGGATGGGAAATCAGAAATTTATCCTGGGTCTGGCCCCCATGTCTCTGATAGACAGAGGCAGATAGTATGCCCAAACTAATATGCCTCCCTACATAACCTTTAGAAACTTCTTAACTAACATACCCCCTCCTAATAAATGCCCATGATACATAGGGACACATTTGAGTTGGATTGCACAGCTAGGCTTATAAAGGCCCTGGTGGTCGTTAGCCTAGTATTTACCTATGAACCTGTATAGTGGGTCTTTTCTGATATATCAAAGCACTGCCTATCAGTGCTTGACTTACTGAGCACATGCCCACTACCCAATCTGAGTGGCATGTATCATTAATAAAAATGCCTCACTTTAAAGCATTTATGAAGTAGGGATTGTGCCCAACTGCACCTATGATGGGGGAGGATCTGTTCCCACCCCCTTATATTTTATTCTTCAAGATATTGCAACCTCAAAAGTAGCACATTAATGTGAGTGAATGGAGCAAAGTTGCGCTACAAAAAAATAAATCTATCAATACACAGTAAATTGTGCATAGTAGCTGCAACTTAACCTAAAGCATATCAAATATAACAAAAACCTGGAATTAACTGTTTGGAATTTCTTTGCAAATTACAAAAAGCACTCATGTTGTTTAAGGTTCACCAAAATTAAAATAAGAAAATTATGTTCCAATATGAACATTTCCACACTGATGATGTGCAGGTCTAAGTACCTTGACACTCTGTATGGTGAGGAAAGTGATATGGATAAGTATTTACATTGTGGCACAAGTGAGTGGCTCATGTTTGGTCACATTCTAGTGTTGGTGGTAAAGACACAAGTGCTGGAAAGTTGGAGGATAGTGTGCCAGATGAACTCTTTGTTCTTGATATTTAACCATCCTAAGTACAAGGCAGAAATGATTCATATATTCCCAGCTTTAATTAAGCCTCTGCTTTATAATACATCCTCCAATATTCCTCACAACTCTACTTGATTTTCAAGGCCATCTTCAATATTGCCTTAAAATGTTGCTGAAAAAGGAAGTATTGCAGTCATTAAATATTGCTGTGTATTACTGTTAAAAAATGATTAGCACCAGAAAGCATTGTTTTATCAAAGGGAGAGCTTGCCAAATTATTTGGGTGGTTTCCATGACTGAATTACAAACTGTTCAAAAAAAATGTGTATACTTAAGGTGATGAAAGTAGGTCAAAGAATGGTTGATGAATTGAGGACTTGCTGTCTAATGGGTCTGAGAAAGTGATAGTGAGATGAAATTGTCACAAATTAAAGCAGGAGATAGCAGTGCTCCATGTGAAACAATTTTTGGTCAAAGTTTATTATTATATTGTATTGTTCCTAGGCTATAGTGAATAACATTAAGGTATACACAGATGACGCAAAACTGGATACAGTGGTTGTTTGTTTGTCTTTCGGCTTTTCCCGATTAGGGGTCGCCACAGCGGAACTCCGGTCAGCTAATGATTGGCAGTAGATTTATACGTGCCGAGTTGCCGGCCCTGACACATAACTTTCAACGAAGGTACGCCCATTCACGCATGTCTCCACACAGAAGACGCTCTAGCTGAGAATCAAACAGGACAACATCTTACTGTGAGGCGACAACGCTACCGCAGCACCACCACCACAGTAAAACTGGATACAATGGTACAGCTTGAAATAAAATGCCTTTAAAGAAGAGTTAGGCTGATAGTAATTAACGTCAAGTAAATGTGAGAAAATTCAGATTAATGCATTTAGGGTTTATCACCACGTGGCCAAAGTGGTTAGAAAAACATTTTATATAGCCCACCTAATCATGAAGGGATTCACATCTAGATCAGGGGAGGTCATCGTGCCTCTTTACCCATCCCTCATCAGGCCCATAATTGAGTACAATGCCCCTTTTGCGATGTACCTTACCAGACACCTGCAGCAACTGGAAAGACCCCAAAAGTACCTCACCAAGAGGATCAAAGGGCTCAAACAGATGCCATATGCTGCCCGGTTAAAGAAACTCCAGCTCTACTTAGTGGCATACCACCTGCTCAGAGGTGATCTGTGCCTGACATATAAAGCTATGTCCAACTCGGAATTAATGGACATGCTGCACCTCAGAAAATCCAAATCACATCGAGCTACGCACTCGAGAGACTTGAACCACAGCACTGAAATAAATAGGACATGCTGGAGGCACAGATTCATAACCCAGAGGCTCCCTTCACTCTGGAATAAAATCCCAGTCCAGGTTAGGCAGAGTCCCTCATTGACTCTCTTCAAGAGGAATCTTAATGAGTGGATGGGAGATTGTAGGTTTACCCCGGGTATCACTTCTGTGTCACTGTTAGATAGAGGCACAGTATACTAACCTCGAAAAAGGACATAGCAAAATTAATTTAAAATGGGTGGTGAAAGCCAAACACACTCTGGCTAGGCTTATAAATGCCCTAGGGCAGATAGCCTAGTATGAACCTATGAACCTAATCAGTTCTAGGGCTAAGTATGTATTAAATAGATTCACAATGGAGGTAAGTAAGGAGGATTACAAAGCTTTTGGGTTGTGGACTTCATTGATGCTTAATCAGTCTATTCACTTTTGTAAAGCAGTGTGCAAGCGTGAATTCTAAAAAGCATTTTGAGGCCTCATCTAGAGGATTATGTGTGATATAGTGGACATAGAAAGAAAGATATGAAGGTTAGAATACTTGAGTGTTTTATGTTTTGTTTGTTTTTATGGAAAGAGTGGTTGATAGTTGTAATAACATAAATAGTCTTTTGAAAAGGATTCAGACTTGGTTGGAATAGGCAGTATACACTGGTTAAATTTGGGACAGCCACAGATAATTAGCTGTGTAACCAGACATCTTGACAGACATCTGTCTTCCTTTGTAACTTTTACATGCAGTTTCTATGTATACCTTCATTAAAACTAATCATAGAAATGTCATTCATAAAAATTTATTTGCCTTCTGAACTGAATGAAAATTTGTCTTGGCTCTATTATCTGAGTATAGGATGCATATTAATTAATGAATTTTATGTAACAATTTGAGAAGCCCTGCAGCTCTGAACAACTTCTTTAAGAAAAAATGCAACTTATACTACAGTTAAATAGTTCCTGAATATAATCCTGCATCTTAGAACACACAAAAACATCCCCTTCCTTGGACCAGAACTAAAAAACAATCTCTACAATCCTTTGTGCTTGCTATCAGATCTTCTGATGAAATCCCTGAAGCTTAGATTAGTCAAGAAGAACAAAAGGACAATACAGACAGAGCTGTCATAATGTTTAGCCAAGAGATGAGGGGCAGGAGTATACTTTGGTATCTAAGAGGTGGGTACAAAGGTTTGCTTTGAAGCACTTGGGATTTACGATTTGTCTTAGGTCTTGTGGGAGAGTATTCCAACATTTGGATACATATGAAGAATGCATTGCTTCACCGTGTTTATTATTTGTCTATGGACTTGGACAAGATATGTGTCCTTAGACCCAAGAGATTTAGATGGGAAGTACCATAGCATTATTTTCATCAGTGCTGAACATTTGTTTAGATGATGCTCTACTTTGAGCCACTTTATGTTGATTGGATTTTTGATTATTTCAGTATTCCAAACACTTTACTTGATTGAATGTAAGGCAATGATGGGTTTTACTTGGAAGGTGGGTTGTAAATTTGTATTATAATATTGTTCTGGGTTTGTTAAAAGAGAGAAGATGACATTTGTGAGCAGGGGAGAAGCATAGAAGATAGTTGGCAATAGAAATGTCTTTCTAGATTTTAAAGTGAGGTAGGGAGATGCTTTGTAAAGGAGACCTGGGTTTATAAGGGTCTTTATGATAGGATTTTGGATGTGCAGGCTAAACTTTAAATTATCATCTATGGTGCGCTAAAGCAATTCAGTATGTGTGATAACCTCAAGTCTAGTTTGTTTGTTTTTTTTTTGTTTTTTTGCAGATGATATAGTAAAGGTATTTTTGTGTTGAGAAAATTTTTGAGAGGATGAAAAATAGAATTTTTGTTCTGTTTGGATTCAGTGAAATTAATCTCATTCAGCAATCATTGCTAAGCTGGCTTCTGAGCTGCCCCAAACCAGTCCATTGAGATGCTTTTCCACTTTCTAAAACATAAACATGAAATTGTGACAATTCTACACTGAATAGCTAAGCACTCTGATTGGGCAAATATAAGCATGTTTTACACAGGGTGTTTAAGACCTGTCTGTCTGATTTGTTGCCACCACTGCAAACATTTACAAGAACATTTCTGCTCAGAGTATTTGCAAGGCTTATATATGAACATATATATGTTTAGGTCATTCGCTGAATAGGGATTTCGACAATTAGGATTCGATGATTAGTTATTCAATAAAATAAAAGTTCAACAAACTGATATAGAGTTGAAACAATTTTGTCCAGCAAACGTGGAGCATAGTAATTACATTCCTGTATCTAAAAAAAGAGAAATCAGTTAAGCACTACTTTAGCACGAGACCTGGTCTTAACATATGAAAAGCACCCCCTGCTTAATTGTTAAAGTCAGGTCTTGCACTAAATAGTCAAATCTGCCAGTACTGAGCAACAAACAGTGACAATTTGTTTCTCCCTGTTGTTTGTGCTAGTAACAGATATCTGACTTCCTCTTATAAACTTATAAAGTTGCTAGAATAACAGAATTTGTGTTTGCCTGCATTTTCTAAAGGGTAGGAAGTTTGAAACTCAAGTGAATGTCATTACTTACTGACTTTAATCCTCAATGATTTGTCAGGAAACCACCGATTTTATGAGGAATACACCAAATATATGAGGCAAAAACCTGGACAGCCTAGGAATATCTGGATAGCTGAGAGGCATGGAAGGTGAGTATAAACAAGAAACTGAATTACACTATCTTTCTGACAGCTCTTGCTAAGGGCTTTATGGCTTTAAAAGCCTGCAAAACACTTTGCATTTTTTTCTGTAACCAGTACTACATGCAGCAGATAAAGCTCCTCACACACTGCACACACTCCAATGAATTATGATCAGGTCTCAGATCATAACCCCTAATTATGTGTTCTCAACATGGATGACAAGATTCACCTCTCGAGCTTCGCTCTTGAGGTGAATTTCTTGGCATCCATCTCTCAAACACATAATAAACAGGTTATAATTAGCAATCTACCATAAGCCTCTATGTCTTTTTCCCATCTTCATAGTATAATGGTGGTATCCCTTGCATTACACAGTAATATACAAGTTTCCTTTGTGCAAAAGGAAAATAACATTAAAACTGAGTTATTCACTAATCTGTGATAGTGAGCACAACTGTTTGCATACATTTTTAAGAAGTTCCACAGATTGTAGCTAGTTAATAGAAAAGCTTAGGTGATGGAAAGATAGGACAAGCAATTACAAATGTCTCTTTATCTAAACTGTGAAATGAGTTCTAAACTCTTTAATGGACTGAGGCTCTGTGTTGCTGTGGAAAGGACATACTACTTAATGGCCCAAGAAGTAAGAAGGCATGGTCAACTTGATATAAGCGAGTGTGATGTTCATTGGAAAACCAGCATGTCATCAAAATAGAATACATGAGAGTATATTGTTATTTTGGGGTACAACCTTGAGACAAGCTGTGGAGAGAAAAAAATTCCAGAAATGTAAATATGCATTAGACAAAGATAAGTGCTTCCCTTTATTTGGATCCAGTTTGCTCTAGAGAAGTACATGTTGCTCATATCTTAGAGACAGCAAAAAAGTCTGCAAATTGTCCCAAAGAGGGATCTGTAGATCAGATAGATTTTAAGGGAGGCATTAGCTGTTAGAAAGGGGCTATAATTTGATATGTAGTGTTTTTTTTTTTTCCATTGTATGAACTTGCCATAGAAGTAAGGAGTCGGGATAGTTTATAGCAGCCAGCAAGACTGTGATTTTGTGCTTAAGCTGGAGTCATGAAATATTCCTACATAGTTCCATATTCTTTTCATGCCACGGTGGTACAGCGGTAGCGTTGTTACCTCACAGCAAGAGGTTCTCCCATTCGAATCTTGGCTTGGCTTGGGAGTGCCTTCTGTGTGGAGTCTGCATGTCCTCCCCACGGTTGGGTAGCATTCGAAAGACATGTGTGCATAAATGGATGTGCCTTCGTTAAAGGTTGGGCGTTGAGCGTTTCATAAAAATCTACTGCCAATCTTTAGCGGACCGGAGTTCCACTGTGGCGACCCCTTACCAGGAAAAAGCCAAACAACAGTTCCATATTCTTTTCATGACAGGAGAGAAATTATTTCCTTGGAAGTAGTGGTTTTAACTTGGCTGAAGGGAAAACTAATACGTATTGACTTTCATTACAGTTTAAATTCAATTGCTTATCACTAAGCCAATTCACAAGGGTTTTGTGGCCTTGCTGGAGGTTATGTTTAATTGTAAGGTAAAATGCAGGGTTTCAAAGATGACCTGATTATTAACACATATAATAAGATTAGAGGGGTTGAGGTCAAAAGCGAGTGAGTTAATCATTATGGCTAATATGTGGACCCAGGACTGAGTCTTGAGGAACACCTGAGTTTAAGATAATGAGAGGGTACAGAGGAGCCAAGCTTTATCCTAAACGATCTTTCAGTATATAGCTTCCAAACTCAAAATAGCATCAGCAGCAAAACAACAATATTGAAAGAGACAAGCGTAAGATAAAGGTTACCAAGGCTTTTGGTAAAGTCACCTCTGGAATAAAGATATTCATCCATAGTGGTGAAAGTAGTGTCTGTGCATGAGAAGAGGGCAGTCCAGCTACTAATGCACTGAGTGAAGACATGTTGATATCTGGGCAGTGTTTGATATCTGTCAGTTTAGTGCAGACAATTAATGCAATAAGCTATCCAGTACTGCTGCAGGCCTGCTCTTGATTTCTTCAGTTTAATTTCTTAACGCTGAGCAACTCATTTAATCAGGCAGCTCTCCTAGGCTTCTACTGAAAACCAAGGTGGACAAGCTAGTTTATAAAATATATAAATAAATAAAGATATTCCGAGCTTTCCAGACAAGTCGCCATTTCAAGCAATTTGGCCGGGTAGTCGGAAAGGAGGGAGATGTGTGGTCTCAGTAAGTGAGAGGGCAGTAGGATTTTAGAAAAAAAGGAAGACTACAGTTTTCTTCATGGCAGAGGGGAAGGTACATTGGCAAAGAGAAAAGTTCAACAGGTAACACAGAGGAAAAGTTATTAAGCCTTTAGACATCTATGCAACTATCGGAAGATGACACCACTCCCAGGATCACTGTTCTGAAGACCTGTCAAGCAGCTTTTCAATTAATTTATGTGAGACCATGTTTAAGATGAAAAGGGTTTCAGAGAAACTCTGAAGATGAAGAAGGAGACTGTTAGTGAGGATGAAGTATGGGGTATATCTGAGTTCTTTTTGTTGTCATTAACTCAACAGATTAGGCTCATCTGTCATGGTGGATGGGTTGTATATATTTAATGATGTGTTAATGGGCTGTTTTGCACATTGGCAAAACATCTTGGATATTTATTTATTATTTATTTTACATTTGTTAACCGGGATAGTCCGACTGGATATATGTCCATTTTCAGCGGAGGCCCGGGGAGAAAAGCTCCAACAAAAGCAACAAAAACATAAAGAAAGACAAAAACAATGTACAAAAGTATTGGGTTGCTTGGAGAAGCGACGAAAAACATTTTAGAACACGGATTATGTATTGCTGAACATTTAAACAATAATCAATGTAAAAAGTAAAATAATGCTCTTTAAATATACTTTAACACACAAAGTAGAAAAGTTTATGATTATATCAACAAACAGCAACAATACAGACCTAATAAATTAGGCTGGCGGGGAGGCTATCTGACCAAGAAAAGAGATATGTTCCTCAGTTAGGTAGTCTTTTTCTACAGGTTTACATGAAAAATTGTAATAAACCAAATAATGTGTGTGTGTGTGTGTGTGTGTGTGTGTGTGTGTGTGTGTGTGTGTGTGTGTGTGTGTGTGTAGGTACAATTTGAAATTATTTACTACTAGAGTTCAATATGTTGTTATAAGGTACTGATATAATTTTCACTATATTTCATCTTGTATACATATAATATAAAATTTGTAATTCAAAAGTATGGACACAGTACACCTGGAGCCACAATTCACGATAAAAAGGTTGCTTTGATGTTGAAGTGCTGATAAAAACAAGTAAAAGATAAACTCTTTCTTCTTCTTAATGAAAACTTCTTCAGATAAAACCATGTTTGAAAAATTGAGTCCATATATACACCAGTCTAAGGAAGGGGAATAGATCACATGAATACCAAGCCACCACCAGAGATGTTGTATTTCCTTTTGGAGGATTTAAAGAGGATTTTTAGAAGATTTAAAGGGCCATGCAGGTAGAAAACTGACACGAATTACAACAAAATTAAAGTTAGTTTATACATGTGCTTCTGATTTTTTACATACTAATAATGTACTGACAACATATTGCAGCCATCACCGTTCTAAAGATTTCAGTATTTTAAAATACAGGTAATGGATATTTGGTCATTCAAGCTAGGCCACTTCATGGCATTAAGTTTCAATTGCCAGCAAAGTTCAAGTTTATCCAGACTGAGCGTCCACAGGCCCCCCTCTATCTGACAGGGCAAATGTTTCTAAAATGAAAAATTTAAAGGTGTGATCAGGGTATTCCATGGTATGTTTGGAAAGAGCATTAGTATCCCAAAGGAAGCATGACATCACTGGGGGCTTGGCATTCATGTAATCTATTTCTCTTCCTTAGATTGGTGTATATATGGACTCAGCTACCTTGGTTTGCAGTTTGTTCTTTCTGGATTATAAAATGTGTAATTTTTGTTCCATTTTCAGACATGGTTCCTTCTTTCACTAATAAGAGTGCTTGCTTTATTAATAGTTCAAATGGGATCATATTCACTTGATTTTGTTTCCACTAACATAAGCTGCTTTACAACATAATGTACTTTTATGACTTTAGCTTTTATTTATAAGTTGCTGTTATATATGCATTGCCATATTAATATAATTGTTTGAATAAAGTATGTTTCATAGAAGAGTTCTCATCGAGTTAATATTTATAAATATCTTTTTCACTTTAAATAAGATTAATATGGTGATTTTTTTTATTGGAATGCATGTATGCTAGCAAGATAGTTTGCTTACTAGATCTTATTTGTGAAGGTGTACATATTTTAAAAACACTAAAACCTGTATGTTTTTATTGTCTGCTTGAATAGTTTAGTGTCACTTCTGTGGCTTCACATACTTGAAGAAGGAACAGCTTGTTCCTCATTACGTACATCTGCAATAACATACATCTAGTAACCTTGTGGATTTGAATATTATACATTTTTTTAAATTCTGTGGCGATGTAATGTGTATTGCAGTTATTGATTCAGAATGCACAAGCGTGCACATACACACACACACACACACACACACACACACACACACACACACACACACACACACAGTATTGAGGCAGGCTTGTGTGCTCTTCTTTGTGATTAATTCTAAATTTACCTAGAGGCATCATTATTTATTCACTTGGGCTTTGCCTTGATGATCAAACAATGCCTACCTTAGGTAACTCTAACATTACCCACACGCATTTGTGGGTTCTTACTAAAATGTATGGCAAGGTCTTTTTAGAATCACAATATTTCTTAAATGTGTCCTCCATATCAACGTAATCAGTCAGTTTCTCTTCAGTAATATTAAATGCATTGACTACCTTTATGGCATCATCTCCAACAAGGTGAAGAATCACAACAACTTGTGCCTCTTAACTCTTCTCTGCTACATCAATTGTAATACCAAAGAGATTGAATTTCTGAAATCATTGTGATTTGTTCTGTAGGACCAATGGTGGATGAAGGAAGTTTAAAAATGGATGCTGTTACGCATTTGTAGCTGTACTCAAAAAGAAATCACTATCTCATCTGAGAGATTTTGATTCTGAATCAGTTTAGTGTGTTGTGACGTTATTTCTTGACTCAGGCCTTTGTTTTTCAAATATATTGCTCATGTAGTTTGAAATGTCTCGCCCATCTGCACGTTTTCTGTTTTATTACTCACGTCATCATTTTTTTGATATCATGTTTTTATTTATTTATTTATGTATGTATGCATTTTTTACTCATTCCATCTGTCAAATTTTACCTGATGGTCTAGTGGTTGATTTGTCATTTGCACCATCTGTTTTGGATAGTTGCAATTCATGGCAGTAGTGGTCATATAAAGAATGTGCCTTATAGCCACATCAGAGGAGTCAGTTCTGCTAAATAGACATTAAAAGTGAATTCCATAAGTGCTACTTGATCCTCTTCTGACAGCATGTGATAATCAGTTTCTTTCAGATATACCATAGGCCTCTTAGGTGGTGGGGACATAAGACAGATGTACAGAAATCAGTGTAGATTGCATCCATTTCACTTACTGACATTGGAGTAACTAATGAAGTGGGAAGACCCATGTGACACCAGGTGTGCATGTTACCCTTATGGGTAGTGATTGTTAAAGGGGTATTTTCATTATATATATTGCATAATGGTGCAAGTGATTTATGAGATACTGTTCCAGATTCTGAAAGGAAATAATATACATTTTGGGGAGCCTAACAACACATTAAAATGTATGTCTGTCAAAAACTGTCAGGCATTATAATTTAAATCAAATATGCAATACTGATGAAAATAACGTCTCATACTGACTAGCATTCCTAGGACACACACTGTAAGAGACGGTACATCTCTTTCCTTATTCTGCCATATTACAACCACCTACAAAGATAAAGACTAGTGAAAATAACCATCATGTGCCTGGAGTAATGAGGTCCATATGTCTGATGTTAACATCACAATGGGGTAAGCCAATACTACAAATGGATGGCTTCTTGTATAATTTAGGGAAAATGACAGAAAAAAAGAAAAACTGGATATGTTAATATAAGCTAGTAGCAAAATGTAGAGCCATGAGACAGGGCTATTACTGAATCATCATTATGTGGGGCAACGTGAGCAAAGGTAAGTATATATCAACATGCATACATGCATACAAATATTTCAAGCATGGGTATTAATGCCCTTCTAGCCTGCCAATATACCAAAACACTTGTTCCCATAATAAGTGTCCAAGCTGTTCTTAAGAATATCTAAACTAGTACTTAATTTAATGTAATTTGGTAGTCTGTTCTATGCATCAGCTGCTCTCTCAGAGAACCAATTAGTACACTTCTCATTCCTATAGAATCTTCTACATAGGTTGTCTGATGATTGTCTACTACTTTTTAATAACCCTAAACATTCCAAGAGGTAGTTGTCTCTAAATTCCCTATATACCTCAATAAGGTCTCCTCGTAGATATCTATAAGAGATACTTTACAAGGCCAGATATTCTAGCCTTTCATAATAACTTAAATTTTCACATCCATCAATGTCCTTGGTATATTTCCATTGTACTCTTTCCAGTTTACTCATTCATGCCTGTTTCCATACCGTTATTCCATACTCAAGTTTGGGTGTAATATAACTAACAAACAATGACTTCATAATTTCTGATTTCCTAGACTTTATAAATTTTTCTATACAATCTATACTTCTATAGCTATCATTAACCAATTGGTTTATATGATTAAAAAAACTCAAAGCGAGATCTACTCATATACCCAGGTCCTTAAATGAGTCTATAGTTTCAATCACTGTGTGCTGCATTAAATATTCACCTTTCAGTTCATGTCTTCCAAATCTCATATGCTTAGTTTTTGATGTATTTATTAGCATATTATTCTCCTGTTCCCAAATGGTCAATTTGGTCAAGTACTTTTGCAGACATGCCTTATCTGTAATGCGTTTAATCAAGTTTAACTTACCTAATTTTAAGTCATCTGCATATAGACTGTAGAATGCCTCAGATGAAAAAGTTAGGTCTGAAAGATACAATCTAGGTTCATAAGTTCATAGGTGTTTACAAGGCTAAAGATCACAAGGGCCTTTTTAAGCCTAGCCATATATCCCAAATCTCTGACAAGTTCTGGTACCCTCGATAAGTGTAAGCAGGGGGTAGGGAGATGAAACATTTACAAGCAGTGGCCTGGGAGATGAATCATTTAAAGGCTGCCTGTGTCCATTATAGACATAGGTGCCAAACCAGGGATGAAGTTCCTGTTCCCCATCCAATTGTCCAAGTTGCACTTGAATTGGATTAGGGAGGAACTCTTTTTCACATGGATGGGGAGCCTGTTCCATAGATGGGGTAGTCTCTGAGATACATACCTGTCTCTCCAGCTGGTTCTATTTACAGGTAAGGACCTAAGACAGAGCCCTGTGAGACACCCTGACTGTAACCAAGAATTGTACCTGTCCAATTGCTGTATGATACCTGACACTCTGACTGTAACCAAGAATTTCACCTGTCCAATTGCTGTATGATACTTGACACCCTGACTGTAACCAAGAATATCACCCGTAGAATTGTTGTATGATACTTGACACCCTGACTGTAACCAAGAATTTCACCTGTCCAATTGCTGTATACTTGACACCCTGACTGTAACCAAGAATTTCACCTGTCCAATTGCTGTATGATACTTGACACCCTGACTGCAACCAAGAATTTCACCTGTCCAATTGCTGTATGATACTTGACACCCTGACTGTAACCAAGAATTTCATCTGTCCAATTGCTGCATGATACTTGACACCCTAACTGTAACCAAGAATTTCACCTGTCCAGTTGCTGTATGGTACTTGACACCCTGACTGTAACCAAGAATTTCACCTGTCCAATTGCTGTATGATATTTGACACCCTGACTGTAACCAAGAATTTCACCTGTCCAATCGCTGTATGATACTTGACACCCTGACTGTAACCAAGAATTTCACCTGTCCAATCGCTGTATGATACTTGACACCATGACTGTAACCAAGAATTTCACCTGTCCAATTGCTGTATGATACTTGACACCCTGACTGTAACCAAGAATTTCACCTGTCCAATTGCTGTATGATACTTGACACCCTGACTGTAACCAAGAATTTCACCTGTCCAATTGCTGTATGATACTTGACACCCTGACTGTAACCAAGAATTTCAGCTGTCCAATTGTTGTATGATACTTGACACCCTGACTGTAACCAAGAATTTCACCTGTCCAATTGCTGTATGATACTTGACACCCTGACTGTAACCAAGAATTTCACCTGTCCAATCGCTGTATGATACTAGACATCCTGACTGTAACCAAGAATTTCACCTGTCCAATTGCTGTATGATACTTGCCATGCGGCTCTCCATCTTATCAAGAGTACATTGGTACCTAGTTGTTCTAATTTATTGAGCAGTGTTTGTAACTGACCCTGTCAAATGCTGAAGCTAAATCTATATAAATTACATCACAGCACAATGGCAGGGGAAGCATACATTCCAACATAAGAATTTCTCAAAAGGTGGAAACAGTAACATCATACTGGAAAATCAAAATGTTTCTGAGTGGAAATTAAAGAATGGGGAATTCCTGAATAATAAAAAAATGTCAGATGTATTTTGTGGTGTGCATGTGATAGTCTTTTCCATCAAAGATGACAAGCATATGGTTGATGAATGGTAAGTTTTTAACACACGGAAAGTTGCCTAGGTAATTGTACAGCTGGCATGGCTTCATCACATATAACAATGGAACCTGCACTAACCCATTAGTATTTGTGCTGATGTCAAAGAAATATTTAAAGACTTACAACCTGATGTGGACATGTGTGTTTGAAGTGATTCATGAGCAGCAGTTGGCATTGTGGTTACGTTGTGTGTTATGTGACTGTAAACAAACCACTATTAAAAGAGGACAGAGAAATATTGCAAACATTCTGGTAAGGGATGCATCTTTCATTTTTCACAAAACCTGTACAGAAAGACTCAGACAGTGGGTGTAGCAGCACACTATGTGAACAATTGCACAGAACAAATTTGTGTGAAAAGGTTATTGGCTTTGGAGTTATAGGGGAAGTTAATGATGCTTATCTGGCTTTATGTAAAGAGTTTCTACTGAATGCTCACCTTTTTAAGTACTTTGAGGACATAAATCTTTTTAGTAAAGCTTGTATGTTTTCCACTATGGGAATATTAACAGCAAATGCCACCCCCCCCCAATATTCCCTTCACAGTGCTGGAATGTCAGTGTCCTAAATCACATTTATCTACTCATGACACAAAACTTGGTAGAGCCCTGGTATCACTAGGTAAGGTGTCTTCTGCATAAAAGGTTAATTGATCTGTCTGTGATCATGGATTTTCTTATACTGGAACAAAACTATGTAGATGAGATAGGTGTAAGCTCCTATCTGGTGGAATGTTATCTCTCAAAAGATGGTATTTGGCTGAACTTGAAAAGCAACTGAAGAAAGTGATGCCCAACAGAGTGACTTACTCTGTTGATGCATTTCTCACTGCTGTAACGCACAATATGAAACTGTGATAGCAAAGGAGCACTTCATCACATCCCCTGTTATACTGCAGCAGTATTATGTATCACTGTTTACAGCCCACATGGTACACATATTTCATTTCCATTTCTGGGATTTTATGTTACATCACTGTAATAGTTATTTAGGGTCTAATATTATGTATTTCCCTGTGGAGTTTTGTGCTTTTCTATCTCAGCATCCAGTTAGGTATATGTCAATGCAAATTAATGGGATTTTTTTTCTTGCACAACATCAGTGTTTGACACATTCACTTTGTTACCCACACTGCATTCTGACTTTGCACTAGCTTCCCCTGTTTTTTCAATAAAGCTCACATCAATAAAAATCACAGTTGACAATATCTCATTCAACTATGTAAAGTCGACATGTGTCCTATTGATGGATATGCATTTTGACATGTTTTAAGACTCACCAGTTTTCATAAAAAGTCAATCAAGCTAATATAAAGCAACTGCAGTATGGTTTGCATAAAGGAAATAAAGGGAGAATAATTAAACCCTGTTTTTACTTTCATGTGGCACTCTGTGAATCGAATTATGAGGAACAAACAGCAGTGCATGTGTGAATAGAAAAGAAAACAAAACTTGATGTCCTTTATAATCCTTCAAAGTAATTTTGTATGGTATCTAATTTAAACATGTGAGAAGTGACTGTATTAACTAACTTATTATACCTATTTTATTGGTCACGGTTGCTGCTTTTAGTAGGGATAATTTGAAGGTTCTTGTAGTTCATAGCTAGAGAGTCAGTGATTATGACTGTGGAGAGGTAAAAGCAAGCTCTAGGATTAAACAGTGTGGTTTGAGCTCCATATTACACTTTGTCTTGTACTCCAAAGGGGTCAGATTTACAAGGGTGGCTGACAGCTTCAAGGCAACATGTTAAAGTGCTCCTGAAGGCAACCTTTTTAGCAATTTTCATTTGTTGGTCACTAGGAAAACCTCACAAGGCACAAGTGACTGTTTTCTTGTATTACCCAGAAGCATTATTGTGAAGTTAAAATAGAAGCAGTTTTTTTGTCCAGGAAGTATGCATCATTTCCCGTTTCTGCACTGCTTTATCGCATAACAGCCAGATTTTAAGTGTTACATTTGACTCCTATGTTATAATAAATGGCTTCCTTTGTTTTATTCAATCTGTGATACTTTTGACTCCTATGTTATAATAAATGGTTTCCTTTGTTTTATTCAATTTGCAGTATTCTATAGCTCAACAGAAAATATAAAAGATTCGGTATCATTTCTTTCTGTTCACAGTCTGTTTACATAACTTGCCTTTCAACAGGCAAATAGGACAATGTCCAGTTATGCCAAAGTGATAACCATGAGTATTAAATTATCACACTTATTTTTTTGCATTCATCAAATTGCTTCTGGCAGAAAATTGAATGTACCTGTCAAAAATATATTAAAGACAGGAAATGTTTGAAAACAGTGTGTTAGAGAACTTTCAGTAGGAGCTTCATTAAATTGTAGCATTATAAACTTTTTTTGTTTCTTTATAGTGACATGCTTACTTTTAAACATGACCTGCATAAAGTGTTGCATTTCATATTTGTAAGTAATGACAGTTTTAAAAGAAAAGGAAACTACATTGCATTTTCTGTTTGTTTTAAACTTTGGCTTTCATTTAAAACACTACAGAAAGGTGGCTAAAGATATCAGGAACTTTTAGTCTTTTAATTCCCAGCTAAATCCAAGAACTCAAAAGGTAACTTAACTTACAAAACAGAATACCAAAAGGAACAAGAGCAGCTTCACTCCTAACTCTCTGCCTTCAGTTAAGAAGAAATTAGAATAACAGATACAGAAAAAAGAGTGGACATTATAAATGTTAATGGAGCAACATCTTGCATCAAAAACCTGGAAATTTGAGGTCCTAATCTTCTCAGTCAGCACCTCCAAGATCCATAATGACATAAGTACTTAACTCTGCCATATTCCACATATCATTGCTTTGTACATTACTCAGATCATGTCACATCAACAACCATTAAATCGAATATCAGCAGACCAAGGAAATATTGACAAAACAACTTTCAGTGACAGTGGAGTTTTCTCTTTTCTCCACTGTTGTGTGACATATGATTAGGTATATATGTTTTGGTGTCCAAGGAAAAAAATGAACTTTGAGGTCCTCCAAAAGTTTTTTTTTGTGGATTTTTTTTTTTTTTTTTTAGTCTACCAGCCTTTGATTTGATGCTTGTCAACAGCTCATCGTGATTCCAATCATTCTAGCTCTTCCTGTTACTTGACATAAAGGTAGCAGGTTAAGCAGGGCAGAACAAACTCCCTTTCTATAACCACAGACTTATGATCAGGCCAGTCAAGACTGTATAATCTCTGCAGTATGTTCTGAGCCTGTCCCATGGTCACTGTGGGCTGTGCCTGAAACAATTCCAGCAGAAGCCATCCGCCAATTATCCTTACAATGTCTATCAAATGTCACTGATTTTACACAATGCCCCTGATTTTTGCCTCATATTTTTGCCTTATATGGCACAAATGTTTTGATATTCTGGTAAATTACTGAGTCTGCCAATAATGCCACTTATTAACGTTTTGTATTTTTTATTGTTCAGAAAATGCACATTGATGTAAAACCTGTTCTGTTAACTTTTTAATTGAATTAGAGAAATATTTAAAAATATCCTTAATTTTGGGGCTTTGTCCAGAATTCTTGGCCAAAGAAGTTGAGAGGTCTGTCCTTATAGCATGGCTGAACTAGCTCACTTGGTTCCTTCTTCATCTGAAGGAACAGTGTTTCTGTTCTAAAGCTCTACAAAATCCGAGGTCCTCACCCTGACATGGTCAGTACCCCCAGTAACCCTGCAAACATATCTAGTTTCTGACACTTATACCCATGATCTTGTTCTTTAGTCACAACCCAAAGCTCATGACCATGGGTAAGGAAAGGGATATTGACTGGTAAATGAAAAAAAAATTTTTTTTACAAAAAATCAGTTCTGACTTCCCCACCACAGACAGTTTGCTTCCATTCATTAAGGTGATTTCTCATGAGCAAGACCCTTACATACTTAAACTTTTCAAAAGGTAGATATTCCTCCCAACACACATATATGCACACTAAAAATAAACAGATCACTCTTTTCCCAAAGAATATTGTGGATTTGGAGCTGCTAAGTTTCATATAAGCTACTCTGCACCCAGCAGTGAATCCCCTATGTGGCCAACATGCAAGTCAGATGAACCCAAAGGGCATCATGTGCAAACAAAAGAGGTGTCACAACTTGGCCCCCATCTTATTCACCCTCCTACCCACAGCTGGGTTTGTATGTCCCATCTATGAAAACAAGGAACAGGAGTGGTGATAAAGAGTTCAATGCCCACAGTAAATAAATTCAGCTTAATGTAAGAATATAAACACACCATGCATTGCATTCATACAGAGATTGAACAGCATGCATCAGTGGCTCTTTTATTATGTAAACCTACAGTACCTCCATCCAATAGCACATGTCAAAATATACGGTCATAAATATTCTCCAATCCAGGAAAACCGCTACAGATTGGATTAGCTGCCTTCCGTGACACTCACACAGCTGCACTTGTCTAAAGAGCAGTTCGAATGACTAGGCAGAAACTGTATTGTTCCTCCTAAATCTGAGATTTGGCTGCTAGTCAAGTGCTTTCCTTCAACACTCTGACATCATCTATTCTAAGGAGACTGAGAAGTGCAGTCCTTTGATAGCTGGGAAATACTCCAAGCTCCTTTTTTTTAAATGGGTGTCACCACCCCAGTTTGCCAGACTACAGATGCAATGTCCATTTCCATACAAACAGAGAAGAGAAGAGATATGTTTGCCATAGTACCACAGTCCTGTCCAGTGTCTTTAACCTTCCAGCTAGATCACATCCACAACTGCATCTTTATCATTGCAGAGGCATCTGATCACTGTAGTAGTTCTAAGAAAAGTAATATGCCCCAGACCATTGGGCATGCCTTGCACTGACTTCTTACTAAAGGATATGCCTGCAAGATTAAGAAGCTTCTCAAAATGTTCTTTTTATTTCCTGATTATCTCCAAAGTAATGGTCAGTAGTACCTCACCCTTGCTTAACACAACCTAACCAAAGTTGCATCATTTCCTCTTGAGGAAATGAATTGTTTGACAGAGCTTCTTTAAGGTTAACAATCAGTCTTGCTGTCTCTTCTATATACTCTGTACATGTCAAAGCTATTGCTTTTGAAACCATTGCTGAAAAATTGTTGTCCTGGCAGTACCTCTTAGCTGATCAGGAAGTACACCCCATAAGCATTGGTCAGATAGTACTGTTCTTCTTTTTAATAGCTTCAAACACCAGTGCTGTCAACTAGCATGTCCTATGGTTAACATCATTACAGGCACCAACCTGCTTCTGACTACATCTACTTGTTGAGATCTCAGTGACTGAAGTCTTCAGCATGATCCTTTCTTATTAAGTATCCCAGTCCTTAATTTAGATACAGTCAATGTCTTTTCAGATATAGAAGTTCAACTTATCTCTAAAAAAAAAAAAGGAAAAAAAAGAAAATATTTGCCAGGCATTCTGAAGAGTCACTGACTGCTCCTTTGGGATTCCCAAGTCTGCCTTTTCTATGCCCTGTCTGATGACTTCAAGTCACCAAGACATTTCCTTCACATAAATGTCAAAAGTGTATGGTCTTAGACCTAGTAATATGGCCACACTATTCATCACTGACATTAAGTCCAAGATGCTCTGATACCAACTACACTTGAGTTTGTTCAAATATAGCCTATGTTATGAACAACCTATGATATGCACAAAATTCCGATAAAACTTTACTACTCAAATTTATATTGTGAAGGTCATTCATCAATGTCATGTTCCTCAAATTATTACCAGCATTCCTTACATGAGCACTGAAATCTCCTAATAAGATTTCAATTAGGTAGTGGCACCATCAAGCATTCAAATTCTTTGAAGCAACTCCCCCTTTTCAATTTTCAACAGGGGGAAATCTAATTGCCTGGCTGTTATGCTAGAACTTGTGAACATTCTCTCATCTGCATGGACCTTTTCATAAAGAGCAACTGCAGAATAAGACAGAGGCCACCTCTAACAAGAAGCTTGATTCCAGAGCCCATGATTTGTGTAGAGGTTAAAATGACCACATCTAATCATATCCTCCACTTCTTGTTCCTTCATGGGTTCCTTCCCTATCAATATCACTGTATTATGTTTAAGTCCATAAGGCAACTCCACTTAAACTAAATCAGCTTGACCTTCACTAATAAGATGTCAACAAGCCATTATGAGGGTGCTATCTGTCTTCATAGCATTCGGAAGCACTTCTGTCTCTTGTTTGTTGAAATTTACCTACTTCTTCCTCACAGTTAAACAACTAACCACTGATAAATTGCATAATAAATACATGTGTAGGTAACTAAGGTATACCTGCCTATTACTCATAACACTACCTATTTTTTAGTCTAATTCTAACAGTTATTACCAATGTAAACTGAAAAATATGAATGCAAATAGAATGCAAATTCAAATTTTCAGGTTAGATATATACCATATAAATCTGTTGACAGTAAATTATGTTGTGATACATTTCAAAAGGTGACGTTAAAATATCTATAGCATATATGCATCTCTCTAACAGCTGTGTTCATTCACATAGGTTCATAGGTTAGTATGAGGCTAACTGTTCATGCAGGCCATTTTAAGCCTAGCCAATTATTCCATTTAGTGCTTAAAATTAACCTATCCCACTGGAGGTTAGAGTCATCTAACCCTTTCCAAAATCTATATTTATGCATTACTCTAGTGGCAGTTATTACATTAAAGCATATATGTGTAGATGGGACCTATGAGTTTGGGTAAAGCATTTAGTAGCTGCCACTTACCATTAGTCCTACAAAGAGGAGTCCTAGGGTAAATTTCCTATTTCCCATTCAGTGATCCAAGTTGCATGCAAATGTGGTCAGGGATGAGCTTTGTTTTATATGGATGGGGAGTCTATTTCAGAGCAGTCGTATCCTCTGCAGTATATACCTGTCCCTCCAAAATGTTCTGTTAATGTTGCAGAAGAGGTTTAGGTCCCAGGTTTGAATATTTCTAATACAATTTAACTTGTGTATGTGAATTAAGTCCATCAATAATAGCTTGGAGGATGCCTTGCATGTTAGACATGGGTGACCTCGTAGCAGTCTGTAAGAGACTGAATATAGTGATAGGCTTGAGGTAGTCCATGTCGAATATATTGTTTAGACCCTGCATCCTTTTTATAAGGTATCTCTACAGATGTTCCAATTGTTGCATGTGTGTGGACAGATATATGCTGTAATGGGTATTATACTCAATGGCTTACCTAATGATGGCTGAGTAAAAGGAAACAACAGCATCCCTGGATATAAAAGCAATTCCCTTGTTAATGAGCTGTACAATATAGAAGGACTTCCTTACCACAGTGGACACATGCTAGTTAAAAGTTAGATCACTGTCCACATACGTTCCCAAATCTTGAACCAGTGGGTCAATTCTCTGCTTTCAATGTGGTAGTTCCCCAGAGTACATGACTTTCCAAAGGAGAAATAATGTTTTTGGGGGGGGGGGGGGCATTTAGCTGTAGTCCATGAGTCTGGCACCAGTTATTTGTTTGGGACAAACCTTCTTGTAGGGCATTTGAGTCTTTACGGGGTTCAATTACCATTCCTTGTTTGCAGTCATCTGCAAATATAGTTATCCAGAACCCTTTGGTATTGTTTTTTTTCATTTTTGAGAAGTAGATACTGAGTAGAACAGGTCCCAGCAGTGAGCCCTGGGGGACACCACTGGTGACTGGTCTTTTTATGGAGGAGTTTCTCCTCTTTTGATCTCCTGCATCCTATCTGTGAATCAGTTGGCAATCTAGTGGGTGATGAAGGGGTTTATTCCTAGTTTATTGAGCTCTTCTACTATGCTTGAGTGGGGGATTTTGTTAAAAGCCTTGGGCCAATTGAGGTAAATGGTACCATTTTATCTTCATCCACTGTTTTGGTGATCTATTCAAAAAGGCCACCAGGTAGAATAAGCATGACTTGCCTTTGATGAATCCAAACTGAGATGGTCCAGTGTTTGCAGGTTCCCTATGCCCTTATTAATTAATCCCATCATAATTCTTTACATGGTTTTGCATATACAGTTAGTCAGACTTATGGGTCAGTAATTGCTTGGGTCTCTGAAAAGTCCTCTTTTATACAGGGAAATAGCTGTAGATGTTTTCATTCATTTGGTTCAAAACCGATGTGGAGACTAAGGTTGAACAGTATTCTTAGGGGTTGGCTATGTTGTGCTTCATACTGTTCAAGATGCATGCTGGGATATTGTCAGGACTTCTTCTTTCAGCTTTTCCCGGTTAGGGGTCACCACAGCGGATCACCTGTCCGCTCATGAATGGCAGTGGAGTTTTACGGTGTCAAGTTGCCATCCTGGCGCCCAACCTTCCACTGAAGGCACACACAATCATGCATTCACACCTAGGGCCAATTTAGAATATCCAATCCACCTACAGCATGTTTTTGGGATGTGGGAAGAAACCGGAGCACCCAGACGAAACCCACGCAACCACAGGGAGGACATGCAGACTCCGCACAGAAGGCACCACAGCCAAGGATCGAACCGGAGAACCTCTTGCTATGAAGCGGGGATATTGTCAGGACCATCTGGTGCAATATTTTTGCTTTTGATAGCACATTTAGAACTTAGTCTTGTGTGATTGTTGGTGGTGAGCCAGTTTCAGACATTTCATTTGAGATAGATGGGGGAGGGATAAAGTTTGACCTGTCTCCATTTTTGGTGTAAGTAACATTGTTTACAATCAGCTCATCACGTTGTTACATTGTGCTCCTGAGATTATGAACATAAGTTCAAAAATGCCTTGTGATTATCCTTTGCTTGGGTGGCTATTTTCACTTCCACCTTTGCTTTGTCGGACTTAATTAAGCACCCAAGTTGATTATGCAGGCTGCGTCATTCTCTGTATTGCTCTTCTTACTTTTCACCAATAATCTCTTCATGTTATTATATAGCTTAAAATATTAAAGTTCCACCATGGAGGTTTATTTTGTGGTATCCCCTTCATTTATTTCTACTGGGTACAGCGACATCAATGCAACTGTTTGCATGCTGGTAGAGTTTAGTGTTTCCATATATTCAGTAGTTAACTGGGTTTGCTGGGGCTTTGAAACTTGCTAATGTAACACTTAGGAGGTGATATTTTCAGAGAAATGAAGGTCTGTATCATATGACTTATAGTCTATACAACACTTTAAGAGACACACACACAGCCCAAAATACTAGTCTAAGCTAAGAAGCATTCCAGTAACTTACTGCTCATCCAGTGTCAAATTTCATACAGAAGTAGCAAAAATAAAATAACTTTGTTACTGTGTGCATCACACTGCAATGTACATATCAAGCTGCATACTGTTCCAGCATTTCATAGACATGGAGGCTTGAGTAATATGGATTAAAGTATACCTTACGCTCTGCCTATTACTTCATCTCAGACCAAAGCTGTTGTCAGCAGTCTGCATCCTAGAAAACAGACTGTTCAGTCACATATACACACTCAAAATATCAATGGCCATATAAAGAAGTAGGGAGGCAAGCTATACTGCCCAGGCCTTTCGAATATTGCACAGTACAGGAATAACAGGCCCATGTATATGTTGACAGGTGTTACTTCAAACAACACTGTAATGCCTAAGCAATGAAGAATGATAACATGTACAGTGCTGCAAAATGAAACTTACTAATTGTGACAATAATCACCTCAAAAAATAAATAGCTTCCATCAACAAGAAATGAGTATGCAGCATCGCCAAACACAAAAAGATGCACCAGCAAATGGACATCAGAGGGTATCAGTAGTGGGCCGGTATTCTAATGATATTTAAAAAGGCTTTGCTATGCCATATTTGCAATTAAGTATATGCAGTTCAGTTCTTCCTGAATCATTTCAAGAAGAAACTGCAAGCCTTTATCTCCAAAGGAAACATGGTATGCAATTCACTTAACTCAGTAACACCAACAGTACTTATCGTATTGTGGTGTTATTCACGCCTGTAGTGCTAGTTGTGCAGACTGGCTTGCCTCATTCAAGCAAGAGGCAGACCATACAGAGCACTTCAGTCTCATTGTACCTTAACTTTGATACTAAATCAGCAGCATTCAGAGCTGCAGATAACATCTTATTTGTGAAAAAGTACTTTGATTGAATAAGAAATATAAAAAGAGTCATGTTTTCTGGTTTAACTGAAAATATTTTCTGACATTAAATGTTCCTTCTGAGTCACTGATCTATTTAGCTGTGATCCAGTCTGCCAGTAATCATGAATATTACACTTAATTGATTGACTGCCAGTAGGTGTTAATAAGTTCATTTATGAATAAAACCACAACAGGCACCCAAAGAGGCAGAAGGTAATAATAAAACACGAGCCTGTAGGTGTAAGCAGCAGCAGGTTTAATCGCATAAACGCCACACAATACAAAGCGTTTTTGTCCACCAGACTTCCTCAGATGTAAAATGAAAGAATGAAGGCTGTGCCTGCTTATATACCCCTCCCAATCTAATTAGTAGTTAAAACAATTGTTTAATTGACGCCAATTAAATCCTGTAACTAAAATATTCGTGACAACCTACCAACTTGCCACAAATACAGATGAAAGTAGATAAAAACATGCACTTTTAAAAGAACTTTAAAATAAATATATAAATACTAAAACCATCACAATGTGTTGGACAGATAAATAAACTTGAATCAAAAACCAACAAAAGGAACTTGCAAAACAATATATATATACTTATTTTATAGTTTTGCAGCTCTCATTTTTAAAATGGGGGCAATGGATATGTATTCATTCAGCCCTGGGAATCTATTGGCTTCCAATAACAACTGCCAAAATATTTCTCTCACCGCTATCCTATTTTCCCACGGGCCCCCCCTCACATCACATTGCACCTTCTCTACAACAAAGAAGCCCCATTTTGCTTGGGGACATGTCAGTGTATGTTTAAACAAGGCATTTTTAGTATCTTCGACTCTAATAGCATATAAATGCTCATAAATCCTCCTTTTGAGTTTACGAGTATTTTTTCCAATGTAAAATGCACCACAGGTTTTACATAGGTTCATAGGTTCATAGGTTCATAGGTTCATAGGTTGGTACTAGGCTATCAGCCCTAGGGCGTATACAAGCCTAGCCATAACAATTCCCTGGCTATTTCTTCCCACATTATTTACTTTCCTGAACCCCTGTCTAGCAGGGCGACTGACGTGATCCCTGGGGTGAATTTCCTTTCTCCCATCCAATCGTCAAGGTTCCTCTTGAAGAGGTCCAAAGAGGCACTCTGCTTGACATGTATGGGCAATCTATTCCAGAGTCTGGGGAGTCTCTGGGTCAGGAACCTATCCCTCCAGCATGTTTTGTTTATTGTGATGACAAGGTTTAGATCCCTGGAGCGTGTAGCTCTGAGGGATTGGGATTTCTTTAAGTGTAGCATGTCCAACAGCTCTGGGTTTGACATGGCCTTGTATGTTAAGCAGAGATCGCCTCTGAGTAGACGATATGCGACAGAGTATAGCTGGAGTTTTTAAGGCGGTCAGCGAGGGCATCTGCTTTAGGCCTGTGATTCTTTTAGTGAGGTATTTCTGAGGCCTTTCCAGTTGTTGCAGATGTCTTGAGAGGTACATACCAAATGGGGCATTGTATTCTATAATGGGTCTAATGAGGGATGAGTACAGTGGGACAATGACCTCCTTTTTTCTGGATGAAAAGCCCTTCGTGATGAGGTGTGCCACATAGAAGGATTTCTTGACTGTTGTGGCGATGTGGTTATCAAAGGTGAGACCACTGTCCACCTGTGTCCCTAAGTCTCTTATCACACTTTCTGTGTTTAGTGTACTGCCACCTATATGGTAATTCATGAATACATGTTTTTTCCCAAAGGGATAACAATACATTTCTTGGCATTGAGCTTGAGCCCATGGCTCTGGCACCAAGCATCTGTTTCTGTAAGGCCCTTTTGTAGAGTATCCACATCATTTGGGGATTCAATAATGGCTCCCAGTTTGCAGTCATCTGCAAACTTTGTTAGCCAGAGTCCCTTAGTGTTGACCTGTACTTCAGAGAAGTAGATGCCAAACAAGAGCGGCCCCAGGACTGAACCCTGAGGTACTCCACTTGTCACTTGTCTGGAGCTGGATTTGGAGTCGGCTACTTTTACAGTGTGGGTTCTATCAGTAAGCCATTTAGCAACCCATTGGGTGACATAGGGATTAATGCCCAACTTAGTAAGTTTATCTATGATTCCAGAGTGGGGGATGGTGTCAAAGGCCTTGGCAAGGTCTAGATAGGCTGTGTGGACCACCTTACCCATGTCCATGGCTCTGGAGACTGATTCAAAGAAGTCAATCAGGTTCAGGAGACAAGATCGGCCCTTCACAAACCCAAACTGGGTGGGGTCCAGTGTTTGAAGGTTGCCAATGTCTTTGTTTATAAGTTCCATGATAATACGCTCCATGGCCTTGCAGATAAGGCTTGTCAGACTGATGGGATGGTAGTTTCCGGGATCCAAGGTGGATCCCCCCTTGTGGATTGGGATAACTGTAGCTCTGCGCCACTCAGTGGGCACGAAACCTGAGGTGAGGCTATGATTAAACATGACACTTAGGTGAGGTGCCAGTTCATATTGTAGTTCATGTAGTACACAGCCGGGATGTCATCTGGTCCCATGGATGCTGTATTCTTGGCTTTAGAGAGTGCGTTTTGTACCTGTGTGGCCGTTATTACTGGAATTTGGCAATCTTCCGGTATTGAGATGGGCCATTTAGGGGTGAGAGGGGGTGAAGTTGGCACTGAATCGATCTGCCAGGATATTGGCAATATCCTTTGGATCAGTATATTTAATGCCATTCTGTTTTAGCTCAGAGCAGATCTGAGCATTGCCATTTAGATTCTTGACATAGTTATAGAATGCTTTGTGGTTGTCTTTGGAATCTTTGGCAATTTTATTTTCGTAACTAGCTTTGGAGGATTTTATGAGGCATCTCAGTTTCTTACTGAGGCTAGTAAGGGAGTTTTTGCATCCTGGGATTTTCCCTTTTCTGCAAAAGTTTCTTCCTTTTGTTGTAAAGTTTGTTTATGGCAGGGGACCACCAGATTGGCTTCCTTTTTGGAGGAGAGCATCATGGTTCTATTTGCGATGGCAGGATTCATGCATGAGTGGATGTGCTATTACAGTGCCTTAGTGTAGGATTCAGCAATCGAACTTTCAGTTCCCGTCTGCATGGGTGTTATGAAGTTTGTCACTTCTGACTTGAGTAGCATGAAGTTGGCTTTGGAGAAGTTTTTATGGTGGTTTCTTTACTGGGGGTGGGGTGGGATGTGGATGTTAAGGGTGATTAGCTTATGGTCAGACCTGACTAACGAGGGGTGACCATAGGTATGGAGCATTGATTTCCCATGTTGGTAATGACCAGGTCTAGGATATTGGAGCCCCTGGTGGGACTATGGATTAGTTGATCCAGGGCATTGGAATTTATGAATTCCAAGAACCGTTGCGCAAAGGTGTTGGGACATGAGTAGTTTTCCCAGTTAATGGCAGGGTAGTTAAAATCACCCAGTATTAGGGTGTTTGGTTCTATCTTAATATTTTCCAGTATGTTTAGAAAGGTATAGTGAGAATCTTGGGGTATGGTGGGGGATCTGTAGCAAGCAACAATAGGGCTAAATAAATCAAGCCTTCACTATTACAGTTGGAAAAACTGCTACTCTGAATCTGATGGTCTCTTGACAGGATGTATACAGAATCCTGTCTAAGTATATATGGGCATTGGGCACATGCCCCACATTTGTAGGTTCCCAATTTCTTGCATGAAACAATAGAACCATTATGCTCCAGCAAATCCTTGAGGTTCCTGCCTTTTTTATATGTAAATCCTAAGGTGTTGGTAAACAAAACGTCCAACTCTGAATAACACCTAAACCTGCTCCAGTGTTGAGTAATAATGTTTTTAACCCTAGAGGTATTCTGATTATAAAACATCACATAGTTACCCCCAAGGTTTCTTGATTTCATCCCTGGTAACGTCAACCCTGGTTGTTGTGTGGTACCCTGTACATTTATTGGTACTATCACACTTGTATCTCCTGTTCCCAAAATAGGGGCAAACCTATCCTTTCTCCCATTCTTTACTTCCTCCAAAACCTCATCAATTAAATAGTTAGGATACTTCCTAGATATAAACATTTCTTTGACTCTCTGACTTTCGTCTTCGAAGTCAGAGTCCAAAGAGGTCATCCTACAACTACGGACAAATTGTCCCTTGATAATACTTCTCTTCTGTTTAAACGGATAGGAACTAGTGAAATATAGGTACGAGTTAGAAAAGGTTTCCTTTCTATATACATTAGATGTAAACTGCTGCCCTAGGACGTCTTTTTTAATAGTGACGTCCAGAAAGTTCATATAGTCATGTGTAATATGGGAAATAAATTTCAAAAAATTAGTGGTATGGTTTAGATAGTCTATGAATTCTGTTAACTTTTCCATACTACCTTTCCAAAAAATGCAAATATCATCCAGGTAACGTTTGTAATATACCCAATATTGTGCATATTCAGACTGGAATACAAACTTCTCTTCCCAAACCATGAGCACAATGTTGGCATAAGTAGGGGCACAACTTGCCCCCATGGCCACTCCCTGGATCTGTTTAAACAACTCACCCTCAAAAAATATAAAGTTGTGTTTCAATATCAAATCCATCAACTCTGTATAAACCAGAAAAGTATTGTGGTCAAGTTTTACATGTTGGTGAATGGCATCATGGAACCATTCTGAACCTGTAGAGTGTGGAATCACATTAAATAAATCCTGAATATCAAGGGTTACAAATATTAAGGAATCTGAATACATGTTGCTATTAATGCTTCTCAAAAATTCCCAGGAGTCCTTAAGTATACCATTGGCCCTAACCCAAATATCTTTTAATTTTATATCCAAAAATTTGGCAAAAGGATGGGTTTTAGAGCCATTGGCTGCCACAATGGGTCTCAGGGGTGGATCCTCCACACTTTTATGTACCTTGGGTATCCCGAAAATAGCAGGGATACGGGGGTCTGTCCACACTGAAATACTTAAAAGTGTCCTGGTTTATAAAATTGTCATTCAGCATGTCCTGTAAAACCAAATCAATCTTACGGTATGCAAATTAATCTCATTCTTGGATACCCTAACATACCTGTTGGTATCATTAAGCATATCCATCATCTTACTGGAATACAAAATACTGTCCATGAAGACCACCCCTCCACCTTTGTCGGGTTGCATCACCCTCAGGTATCTATTTTCTTGAATGGATTTGAGAAGTACCTTTTCTTCTCTAGTCATGTTAAATTTACCATGCCATCCCCCCCTATAAACATTCCTGATTTCTTCTTCGACCTCCCTTTCAAAATTTTTTAGCTGGTGGTGTATAGGGGGATTATAGGTACTAGGTCTTCTAATACCACTATTAGTACCACCATCCTGTTGCCCCTGAAACATAATATCTAAATTCTTTTTCCGTAGAAAAATCCTCAGGTCTATTAAGCTGTCCACTAAATTACCCCCTGTAGAGGGGATAAAATTAAAACCTTTTGAAAATAAAAGAAAATGTTTCCTGTCAATCTCCTCACTACTGTAACTGTAAATTTTAAAGTCATGTAGGGTGTGACATGGTCCATCCACAGTAATATTCCCTGTACTCCATTGGTCCAACATGATGGCTAGTCCCCCTTCCTGGCTACCAATCTTATTTATCTCGTGCCATTTGGGGGAACCCTGTAAAAATACCGCACAGGGGATTTGTGCCTTAACCTATCTGATCTCCTAAGTTCAGGGAATTCAGTATTGTTTGAATCCTGATGTTCCCCCATCCCTGAATCACTGTAGATTACTCTGTGGTCCATAGAGTCCCAGGCATTGTGTCCCCCTGGTGGAAAAGAAGAGGAATAAGTACTGTGTTGTGGTCCAGATTTATCAAAAAAATTATTTTTTCGACCACATTTGTCATTCTTAGGGTACGGGTATGCTTTTTTCTGTCTGTAATCCCTCAAATCCTTATCTATTTTGCCACACTTCCTTTTAAAAATAACATGACATTTTTCTTCCACCTGTTGCTTAATAATAAAATATTTTCTCTTCTCATTTTCAACAGAAAACATAAGATCATTGGTCACTACTTCATTAATGATAAGATCACTGGTCACTACTTCATTAATAAGATCATTGGTCACTACTTCATTAATGATAAGATCATTGGTCACCACTTCATTAATGTATTCTATCTCCTGATATACTTGCCCCATAATCCTTTCATTTTCTTTAATCAGGGCTTTCATGACTTCAAAACCACTATGGTCAAAAATACTCAACAATTCTTCGTGAAAGGGGGAGCCTTCCACTACATTGTTCGGAAACTTATAAATCCTTTGGGTACTATACCCCTTTTAATACAGTCATGCAAGTAACAATTGTCAATACCCAGAGTTTTATGTTTGTAAATTAAATCAGTGAGTTTTTTAATATTGGCTCTATAAGACACTTCACTGTCCTTCTCAACATCCCGGTCATTAAATGTAAAGTTATTATCAGTACCTTGGTGACTGGAAAAAGACTTGTAACTAACAAGCCATGAAGCCAAAGAGGAAGAGTCCGTCCACTCGTGCACTCCATTGTCACCATTAGCCATACTATCAGTCATTTCCACAGGAGCATGTCCCTGAACACCACGTTCCCCTAAAAGGGAGGACTGTCCATTCGGACCTTGGTTCTGGGAATTCAATGCCAAATGATTGTAACAAAATTTAGTTGCAGCTCCCTTCTGTAATGCAGCCTCACCTCTAGTGCCCCTCGACGGCAAACCGGAAAAAGTTGCAGTTACTTCCTCTACGGGCACATCAGCCTGTCTGCGATCCAAATCGGTTTCCTAATTGCATGCAGGAGTGGAAATGCAATCCTTCCTGTGGGTAGGCCTCATAGGGTTGATATCAAAAGAATTGTCTTTCCCTCGCTGAGAGTTACCAGTCATAAGCAAAATCAAATGGGTAAGCTGCCCCTCCACACGAGACAGGCGCGAATCCAGGTCAGTACCTGGAACTGCTTCCCCATCCTGGAAGCTAGCCTCTGCCTCAGATACCTCCATGTAACAAGTAATCCAAAAACTCCAAGGAAAGGGTGCCACAGAACCAGGAACCAATAAAACCACAACAGGCACCCAAAGAGGCAGAAGGTAATAATGAAACACGAGCCTGTAGGTGTAAGCAGCAGCAGGTTTAATCACATAAACGCCACACAATACAAAGCATTTTCGTCCACCAGACTTCCTCAGATGTAAAATGAAAGAATGAAGGCTGTGCCTGCTTATATACCCCTCCCAATCTAATTAGTAGTTAAAACAATTGTTTAATTGATGCCAATTAAATCCTGTAACTAAAATATTCGTGACAACCTACCAACTTGATAACTTATTTAATTGGCATCAATTAAACAATTGTTTTAACTACTAATTAGATTGGGAGGGGTATATAAGCAGGCACAGCCTTCATTCTTTCATTTTACATCTGAGGAAGTCTGGTGGATGAAAATGCTTTGTATTGTGTGGCGCTTATGTGATTAAACCTGCTGCTGCTTACACCTACAGGCTCGTGTTTTATTATTACCTTCTGCCTCTTTGGGTGCCTGTTGTGGTTTTATTGGTTCCTGGTTCTGTGGCACCCTTTCCTTGGAGTTTTTGGATTACTTGTTACATGGAGGTTTCTGAGGCAGAGGCTAGCTTCCAGGATGGGGAAGCAGTTCAAGGTACTGACCTGGATTCGCGCCTGTCTCGTGTGGAGGGGCAGCTTACTCAATTGATTTTGCTTATGACTGGTAACTCTCAGCGAGGGAAAGACAATTCTTTTGATATCAACCCTATGAGGCCTACCCACAGAAAGGATTGCATTTCCACTCCTGCATGCAATCAAGAAGCTGATTTGGATCGCAGACAGGCTGATGTGCCCGTAGAGGAAGTAACTGCAACTTCTTCCGGTTTTCCGTCGAGGGGCACTAGAGGTGAGGCTGCATTACAGAAGGGAGCTGCAACTAAATTTTGTTACAATCATTTGGCATTGAATTCCTAGAACCAAGGTCCGAATGGACAGTCCTCCCTTTTAGGGGAACATGGTGTTCAGGGACATGCTCCTGTGGAAATGACTGATAGTATGGCTAATGGTGACAATGGAGTGCACGAGTGGACGGACTCTTCCTCTTTGGCTTCATGGCTTGTTAATTACAAGTCTTTTTCCAGTCACCAAGGTACTGATAACAACTTTACATTTAATGACTGGGATGTTGAGAAGGACAGTGAAGTGTCTTATAGAGCCAATATTAAAAAACTCACTGATTTAATTTACAAACATAAAACTCTGGGTATTGACAATTGTTACTTGCATGACTGTATTAAAAGGGGTATAGTACCCAAAGGATTGCGTTTTTATAAGTTTCCGAACAATGTAGTGGAAGGCTCCCCCTTTCACGAAGAATTGTTGAGTATTTTTGACCGTAGTGGTTTTGAAGTCATGAAAGCCCTGATTAAAGAAAATGAAAGGATTACAGGGCAAGTATATCAGGAGATAGAATACATTAATGAAGTGGTGACCAATGATCTGATCATTAATGAAGTAGTGACCAATGATCTTATCATTAATGAAGTAGTGACCAGTGATCTTATCATTAATGAAGTAGTGACCAATGATCTTATGTTTTCTGTTGAAAATGAGAAGAGAAAATATTTTATTATTAAGCAACAGGTGGAAGAAAAATGTCATGTTATTTTTAAAAGGAAGTGTGGCAAAATAGATAGGGATTTGAGGGATTACAGACAGAAAAAAGCATACCTGTACCCTAAGAATGACAAATTTGGTCAAAAAAAATATTTTTTTTGATAAATCTGGACCACAACACAGTACTTATTCCTCTTCTTTTCCACCAGGGGGACACAATGCCTGGGACTCTATGGACCATAGAGTAATCTTCAGTGATTCAGGGATGGGGGAACATCAGGATTCAAACAATACTGAATTCCCTGAACTTAGGAGATCAGATAGGTTAAGGCACAAATCCCCTGTGCGGTATTTTTACAGGGGTCCCCCAAACGGTACGAGATAAATAAGAGTGGTAGCCAAGAAGGGGGACTAGCCATCATGTTGGACCAATGGAGTACAGGGAATATTATTGTGGATGGACCATGTCACACCCTACATGACTTTGAAATTTACAATTACAGTAGTGAGGAGATTGACAGGAAACATTTTCTTTTATTTTCAAAAGGTTTTAAATTTATCCCCTCTACAGGGGGTAATTTAGTGGACAGCTTAATAGACCTGAGGATTTTTCTATGGAAAAAGAATTTAGATATTATGTTTCAGGGGCAACAGGATGGTGGTACTAATTGTGGTATTAGAAGACCTAGTACCTATAATCCCCCTATACACCCCCAGCTAAACAATTTTGAAAGGGAGGTCGAAGAAGAAATCAGGAATGTTTATAGGGGTGGATGGCATGGTAAATTTAACATGACTAGAGAAGAAAAGGTACTTCCCAAATCCATTCAAGAAAATAGATACCTGAGGGTGATGCAACCCGACAAAGGTGGAGGGGTGGTCTTCATGGACAGTATTTTGTATTCCAGTAAGATGATGGATATGCTTAATGATACCAACAGGTATGTTAGGGTATCCAAGAATGAGATTAACTTAGCATACCGTTAAGATTGATTTGGTTTTACAGGACATGCTGAATGACAATTTTATAAACCAGGATACTTTTAAGTATTTCAGTGTGGACAGACCCCGTATCCCTGCTATTTTCGGGATACCCAAGGTACATAAAAGTGTGGAGGATCCACCCCTGAGACCCATTGTGGCAGCCAATGGCTCTAAAACCCATCCGTTGACCAAATTTTTGGATATAAAATTAAAAGATATTTGGGTTAGGGCCAATGGTATACTTAAGGACTCCAGGGAATTTTTGAGGAGCATTAATAGCAACATGTATTCAGATTCCTTAATATTTGTAACCCTTGATATTCAGGATTTATTTAATGTGATTCCACACTCTACAGGGTCAGAATGGTTCCAGGATGCTATTCACCAACATGGAAAACTTGACCACAATACTTTTCTGGTTTATACAGAGTTGATGGATTTGGTATTGAAACACAACTTTATATTTTTTGAGGGTGAGTTGTTTAAACAGATCCAGGGAGTGGCCATGGGGGCAAGTTGTGCCCCTACTTATGCCAACATTGTGCTCATGGTTTGGGAAGAGAAGTTTGTGTTCCAGTATGAATATGCACAATATTGGGTATATTACAAATGTTACCTGGATGATATTTGCATTTTTTGGAAAGGTAGTATGGAAAAGTTAACAGAATTCATAGACTATCTAAACCATACCACTAATTTTTTCAAATTTACTTCCCAAATTACAAATGACTATATGAACTTTCTGGACGTCACTATTAAAAAAGACGTCCTAGGGCAGCAGTTTAAATCTAATGTTTATAGAAAGGAAACCTTTTCTAACTCATACCTATATTTCACTAGTTCCCATCCGTTTAAACAGAAGAGAAGTATTATCAAGGGACAATTTGTCCGTAGTTGTAGGATGACCTCTTTGGACTCTGACTTCGAAGACGAAAGTCAGAGAGTCAAAGAAATGTTTATATCTAGGAAGTATCCTAACTATTTAATTGATGAGGTTTTGGAGGAAGTAAAGAATGGGAGAAAGGATAGCTTTGCCCCTATTTTGGGAACAGGAGATACAAGTGTGATAGTACCAATAAATGTGCAGGGTACCACACAACAACCAGGGCTGACGTTACCAGGGATGAAATCAAGAAACCTTGGGGGTAACTATGTGATGTTTTATAATCAGAATACCTCTAGGGTTAAAAACATTATTACTCAACACTGGAGCAGGTTTAGGTGTTATTCAGAGATGGACGTTTTGTTTACCAACACCTTAGGATTTACATATAAAAAAGCAGGAACCTCAAGGATTTGCTGGAGCATAATGGTTCTATTGTTTCATGCAAGAAATTGGGAACCTACAAATGTGGGGCATGTGCCCAATGCCCATATATACTTAGACAGGATTCTGTATACATCCTGTCAAGAGACCATCAGATTCAGAGTAGTAGTTTTTCCAACTGTAATAGTAAAGGCTTGATTTATTTAGCCCTATGTAAAACCTGTGGTGCATTTTACATTGGAAAAACTACTTGTAAACTCAAAAGGAGGATTCATGAGCATTTATATGCTATTAGAGTCGAAGATACTAAAAATGCCTTGTTTAAACATACACTGACATGTCCCCTAGCAAAATGGGGCTTCTTTGTTGTAGAGAAGGTGCAATGTGATGTGAGGGGGGGGCCCGTGGGAAAATAGGATAGAGGTGAGAGAAATATTTTGGCAGTTGTTATTGGAAGCCAATAGATTCCCAGGGCTGAATGAATACATATCCATTGCCCCCATTTTAAAAATGACAGCTGCAAAACTATAAAATAAGTATATATATTGTTTTGCAAGTTCCTTTTGTTGGTTTTTCATTCAAGTTTATTTATCTGTCCAACACATTGTGATGGTTTTAGTATTTATATATTTATTTTAAAGTTCTTTTAAAAGTGCATGTTTTTATCTACTTTCATCTGTATTTGTGGCAAGTTTGTAGGTTGTCACGAATATTTTAGTTACAGGATTTAATTGGCGTCAATTAAACAATTGTTTTAACTACTAATTAGATTGGGAGGGGTATATAAGCAGGCACAGCCTTCATTCTTTCATTTTACATCTGAGGAAGTCTGGTGGACGAAAACGCTTTGTTTTGTGTGGCGTTTATGTGATTAAACCTGCTGCTGCTTACACCTACAGGCTCGTGTTTTATTATTACCTTCTGCCTCTTTGGGTGCCTGTTGTGGTTTTATTGGTTCCTGGTTCTGTGGCACCCTTTCCTTGAAGTTAATTTATGATGTTAATGCAGTATGCAAAAACAGATGCTGCACCCGTTAACCCAATGTTATGCTAGTTAAGGGATGTAAGGTAAACCCTTGATACACATGCCTGAAAGCCATGTAAACACTCGATGTATGTGCTCACACATTAGTACATTTAATCAGTTCAACTAACATACAAAAAAAGCAGGATAAGGCATTATTTTACATGTTAACATCTGACGAAGCAGTGTCAATAACTCTGAAAGTACTTACATATTTATTTTTCGTATTGGATTACAATAAATAGATCAAGTACTTTTATTAGTATATGGTCATCATCTTATCCTGCTTTTTTGTATGTTAGTTGAACTGATTAATTTGTGGAGCAGGATATTTGTTTGGAGTTTCTCACTTGTGCTTCTGTGTACATTAACACATTTATCTATTTCTGTCTAGCAAGAAAATATAGCAGCACACCTAAAACAAAGGTTTCCATTATGAGAAGCAGGGAGACAGAGACGCTTATCATCAAGAGGGTATTCAAGGCAAGTGTGCTGTGCCTCAAAGAGTGTCACCGTAATGCAAAGTACAGCAGTTGTACATCTCTGTACTATAATGTGCATATTGTGAGTGATAAAATGGACAAGGTCAATTGACTAATCAGATTTTTAACTGCCTGTGCATCAAATATGCTACACACATTGGAGATAGCTAGTGAGGGCCACCTAGACCTCATTTCATCTCTCAAATCCTTTCTCCTTTCAGCTTTCAAAATCTCAGTGGCAGTCATTTTTTTCTCTCAACCACTTACTTTTACCCACTTGGTGAGGAGGACTTTAAGGTGGCTTGTGAACTTTGTGTTAATTTTACTCGATTTATTTTAAAAGAAGGGAGAAGTAGACTAGAGTTAGAGAAGCTTAAGGCTTCTTCTACTGCCCCAGTTCAGGCTTCCTCCTCTCTACTGAGGTATTTCTTCCTTGTTCCTGACTCAACATTTGTACACCATAAGGGCAATGATATTAAGATGAATGCTCCTGCTTTGGACATGGACCCTTCTCCAGTTCCTGCCAGTGTGAAGCCCAAGTCCATAGTTTTCACTTCCCATGCTTGACTTGCAAGTGCATCTATTGTGTTGTCTGAGGAGTGCCCTGCAGACCCTTTGCTGTTCAGAGATCACTTCCTGTGCAGCATCTGAACCTCAAATTAGAAAGTTTTAGCTAGTGCTTTGACCTTCGTGTTTCAGGTCCCTTAGGTCCTGTAGGTCCGTATCTTTTCGGCTGGATTATGCAAAAATATGGCAGGCTTTTTCACTGATGTAACACATATGGTCTTCTGTCTCTTTCAGTGCTAACATCAGGGTGATCAGAGTACCTTCCTTACCAAATGTTGTTGCCCAGTACCCTTGAATATCACATTTTGTTTCTCAATGTCCGCATCTCCCTTCACTGGGCCCAAGTAAGGCTCTAGCTCCAATGGGATTATTGATCGACTAGCAGTTTTTGACATCAGTATTGATGGATGTTTCAGCACAGAGTATAATCCCAATGTCAGGGCTGCAGTCTTTTACTGCAATTTCACCAAAATTTACATGACCAATAGGGTAGACTTCTTGATATTGGTTCCTTTAGCATTAAGAGGTCCTCAGCTTTGAAGCTTAGTTCAAACTACTTGGGGTCAAAGTTCTTCCCTAATCCCTTCAGAGTCCACCATACCATTGCCATGTTCAGCTTTTTAGTCCTTGACATTAAGGCCCCCAACACTGCTACTAAGGCCAAATCAGTCTTCGGCTAAGTAAAGTCAGGGTCAAATCATCAGTATCTGTATTTTCTTTCTTTCTTTCACTGCTAGGTTCAGTCTCATTTGCCTTTGATGCTGATTGATACTTGTCATTAGCATCCATCTTTGTCACAACCTAGGAACTATGTATGACTGATACTCCAGGTATTCACCAGCCTCCTCTGTAGAACATCGAGTTTGGTGGGCCATTGCAATATGCTGGTACCATATTCAGACAGCAGTGTTTTTCTTCCATCTTAGACCTGTCACCTCTGTGGGTAGGAAAGAATAACAAATACAAGGCGGGAATTTAGAATCCCCAGCAGTGTATCTGAGTCTGGGTACTGATGAAAATGAGGAAGCTAATTCCCCCCAGATAACTGCAAGTTTATGGAAATATTACAACTTATGAGGATTATGTTGAGATGTCTCCTAAGCTTCACCTTCATTTGAACACATCTTGCAAGAAGTCTTCCAGTCTACTAAGCCAACCTCCTGTGTAATCCCACCATATGATAAGGTGGTTCAACTAGTGGTCATATCAGCATGGCAAATGGTCTATCAGGATCCTCCAGACTCATAAGGGCTGGACATATTGATCACAACATGTGAACTCCATAGTTAGTGCAGCAGCTGTGAAGAAGACATCAGCTCTGCAGTGCACAGTCTACTTTTTCCTTGGGAGCCGCACATGATTTTTCACGTATGCTTCATTTCCAAAGACATCTGGTGGGTTAAATTAACTATCTCTGGATACATTGCCAGGTGGGAATTTAAAAAAGAAACCTCCAATCCCAAGTATCAATCTTATCATCTGTTTCTATTGTAACCATGCACTTATCTCACAATGCAGCAGATGGGATGGTAAAAGGTGATGAATGCTGAACTTACTGTGTGTCAGTATGCTTGAGTCTACCTAACTGATTGTAATGAAAATACAAACGCCAATTTTTGAACTCCTCTTTTGATGGGACTTTACTTTTTAGTTCAACAGTTAAATCCAAGCTCAAGAAACAAGGACAATTAGGGAAGACTTTCACAGATGCTGGAGTTAAGTTCAGTCTTCCCAACTCTCATTCTTTAGACCCAGTGCAAACTTCATCATCTGTGGTTCTAGCATAACAAAAACAATGCTAATATAGAAGCTCTGGGAAGGACCAATATGGACACAGCAGTTTTTACCCAGCATGTGGCTGCAATGAGAAAATCGCTAGTTGCCCAGAGGCAAATGAAATAATCAGCAAAGTAACCAAGAATATTGCAGCTCCTTTTCTAAGGGTTTATATTTCACACTTATCTGGCTATCCAACTGTAGAATCAGTCAAGGGTCAACTATCCCTCCTTTGCCTATATCAATGGCCATCACACAGGATGAATAAGGACTATCATATCATATTCAAAGGCTTAAAATCCCTTTCCATCTTCCCTCTTAAAATCATCCAACAAGAAGTATTGCTAAACCTTTTTCATAGGAGAACCATTCAAGAGGTCCCAGTTTCACCTGAGTAGAAAGAGTTAGGATTTTATTCAAGATTTTGTTTAGTGCAAAAGGAAGCAAAGAATCTTAGGCCCTTTCTTGATCTGAATGGCCTGAATTAATCCATTCCAAATTAGTCCTTTCATATATAGTCATGGTGCAGTCTATCCTTCCTTGTTTGTCTGAAGGAGAATGGATATGCCGTCTGGATTTCCAGACATTTATCTTCAAGTCAGAATTTTTCTTCAGTGGAGGAAGTTTCTGCACTTCTGAATAAAAGCTATTCACTGACAGTTTTGGATGCTGCCAGCTGGGCTCACCACAAGCCTCTAGCATGTTCACCAAGTCCATGTCCACAGCTAAAGCATACTAGAAGTTGAAAGATGCCAAGACTTTCCCCACTTGGATGACTAGCTCATAGCTGCCCCACAACCATGGACAGTCTTTTAGCAATGAAGGAGTCACTTCTAGCAATGTTTCAATCCTTGAGAATCACAGCAAACACTTCAAAGTCACCATTAATGCTCATGGCAAAGATAAGATTATTTGGATGCACATAGGGCCCTCAGTCTTATTTAGCTTGTAAACCTCTACACCTAATTTTACTTCCAAGAGTACACTTTACCAAATCAGGATCACCTTGTGGATCCCATGACCTTACCTGTAAAAATATCCCAGACATGCAAAGGCATGTAAGTTGGTGGCTTCATTGGTCCAATGTAACACTAGGCCAACACTTCCGAGCTCCTATACAACTGTGGCTGTCACCAAAGGCATTTCTGTCCTAGGTTGGGGATCATTTTTTGGGCCAGACAGTCCAAGGTGTGTGGTCACACAAATCAGTCTGCAGATACATGTTTGAAAATGAGGGCTATCCTCCTTACTCTTCCTGCCTTTCTTACTCTAGAGTTAGTCAATTGTCAAAGACCATCACACAGAACTAGTGGATAATAACATGGCTGTGGTATGTTATATCAAGAAGCATGGTGGAACCAGGCCCTACTCTGTCTGTAAGGAAGCTGTGAGAGTTTTCAAATGAACCCAGGAGGCTGTGAGAGACTTGGAATGGCCTATATCCACCGGCGATCTTCTCATTGCAATCACATGCTAAGTGAAGCCATCTCCTTGACAGCTCAGTTAATGTTTTTCTGATGCCACCCTCATGGTCTGTCATCCAGTAGTTAGCACAGATATTGTTCCATTATGGGAGAGGCTTATTGGGGTCTGTTTACATCCCCAATAAACACCCAGTGTAAGACCCACTTTTCCTTGTTTTATTCCTTTGGTAAAGGGTCCACAAGATACAGTTGTCCAGAAGTGGTATAGGACTCCTTTGTGTTTTCCCCCATTTCCCACAATCCACAATGTTTATGGAAGTTCACAGTGTGCGAAGAAGAGTTAATTCTCATTGCTCTCTTTTGGCCCTGACAAGTATTGTTTCTTCTATATTTTGGCCCTGACAAATATTGTTGTGGCCTTATGTTCTGGAGCAACCTGTCTGGGTGAGGCCTTTCAGAATCATCATAAAAAATCCAACTGACAAACATTATCTGTGCCTTTACTCCTGCAGTCGACCACATGGTAGCTCCAGTGAAGGCCCAACAGCTTTCTTACCTAAAAGGATGGTTCATATTTTTAACTCCTGCCCAGATACCCATTACTGGGAAGAATTGCAAAAGCAGATGGATTGTCACCGCCAACAGTTTAGACTCATTTTCTGTCCCTACTTCTGCCATTCTTGACTATTAATCACAGGTGTGCCAGTCAGGTTTAAGATATTTTTCCATTAAAATTCATTTGGCAGTCATATCCAACTTTATTCAGGCTAATCACTCTTTGTTTTTGGATTCTTTGAAAGTTTGCAAAACTTTCTTGATAAGTACCTTCTAAGGATCTTTTTCCTGCATGGGACCTCTCTTTTGTATTGAAAAACATAACTGTTCTATGCTTTGATTGAGTCTTTTCAGAGAAGCTAGAATACATGTCTCAAAAAACTATCTTTCTAGTAACCATTACATCAGCCAGAAGGATTTCAGAACTTCAAGCAAGATGTATCAATTTTCCCTACTTTTTTTCATAAAGAGAGAATGTCCATGAGAACATCTTTCTTTCTTATTCAAGCTAGCTATAAAAGCAAATATGAACTAGCTAACTGATTCACATGCCTTTTATTCTAACTAACCCAAACAAAGGCAAACATTTATTACACTACATGTATCTGCACAATCAGTTAAGATTTTATCATGACAGAACAAAATCTATCCATAAGAAAAGACTCTCTGAGTTGTAAATCTTTAAAATGCACTCTAGCAAATTAACTTTCTGTTTGTACTTGGTTCTGGTACCAAAAGCATAACAAGCCTTTACCATTTATGCCTATAGTTTACTCAAACAGACCTATACCTTCTTCAAACTTTCCTCAGGAATGCACCCTTGGATATTGTCTATGTAGCTGCTACATGAATGTCTTGAAAAATGTTTACGGAATTCTATAATCTGGATGTGAACACAAGATCTAGGTCACCCTTTAGAGGTACCATCATTAGAGGCATGGTTCCATGTGGAGCTGCCCGGGAGAGTGAACTTGAGACTGTGTCATCAACATGACAAAGAAGTCCCAGTCCCAATCATGAACAATACATCTTTACCATAATGATACATAAGAATAGATATGTGTTTGTTTTAGTAGTTTATACTCTGCTTTACAAGTCCTAAACTCTAACTCATACAGCATTGTGGCAAAGGGCATTGGCTTTACAAGCATGAGAAAGTTGCAGATGCCAGGATAAGTCCTGCCAGTCTTAGTTCTCAAGGTAATGAAGTTAGACCTACCAATCCAGATCCATTGTTATGATAACTACACAACTGTCATTTATTGCTGTTTTCACTGATAATTGGAACCTTGCAGTTTACAAGTGGGTGCTGATTGAATCAAATCTGCATGTCCATGTTATAGTATGACCACATTCTACTACACTACACACTAGGCAGCACTACCAGGCAACTTAATAACTCAATAGTCCATTTTACAATAATGGTAGTCTAATACTTTGGATAATTCCACATTTTGATTTAAGCTATCAGTCTGCAGCATGCAAAGCATTTGATTCAAGCTGCTTTGGCATTTGTTTTTTTTTTCATATCTTCTGAGTCTGTGTGTAATCACTCTGAATACTGTTTTACACTAAATTAAAACTCACAATCCTAAGGTAGAAATAAATGCTGGTAAGTAATGAGAAAACCAAAACAGGTGATTAATTTCAATCTGAAATAATTCAGTGATTATTTTACATTAGTTACACATCTTGTCTACCTCTAGATTATTATATATTTATGTATGTATATATGTGTATGCATCTATGGGTCTACCTCTAATAATCTAAACACCACTTACCTGAAACTGAATTTACCAAGATGACAACACAGAACTGTTAATTTGACAAGCGATCACACTACCAAATATTTTAACAAGGAAAGTATGCACTTGGCCAACATGGGGAAACTTACCCTTTTCCCCACTGTAGTGTGATCCTGGAGTTGGTATATTTAATTAGGGGGTGTGGGTTTGACATAGTACAGTGCATTTCTTTGTTCAATGTTGGCCAAGTGCATATTTTCACTGTTAAAAAATTAGGTAGTGTGATCGTTTGGTAAATTAACAGTTCGGTGTTGTCATCTCAGTAAATTATCTTTCAGGTAAGTGGTCGTACTTACTATAGCCTCCAAACAGGCTTTATCCCTCATGAATGGAGAACAGAAACAATCATCCCTCTGCACAAATGTGGGCCATCTACAGAACCTGGAAACAACAGACCCATAAGTGTCACTAGTCTTATATGTAAAGCCATGGAAAAAATTACCATAGAAATGATCAGTAGCGATGGAGTAAACCTCCAGACACTGGCCCCATCCCAGTTTGGTTTTGTCAAAGGCAGATCATGCCTACTCAACCTGGTGGACTTCTTTGAGAAGATCACTAAAGCAATGGATGAGGGCAAAATGGTTCACACTGCCTACCTTGACCTGGCCAAGGCATTTGACATAATACCCCACTTGGGCATTGTTTACAAACTCAAGAAGTTAGGTACAAAATCATATGTTACCCAGTGGATAGCCAACTGGCTCACATACAGGATTCAGGAAGTTAGAATTAGGGAGTTCACCTCTGTAAAGAGGCCAGTCACAAGTGGAGTCCCTCAGAGATCAGTCCTTGGACCGCTCCTTTTTGGCATTTATTTTTCTGAAGTCAAGGCTAATGTCAGTGGTCTCTAGCTGACTAAATTTGCAGATTATTGCAAATTAGTAGCTGTCATTGAATCCCACACTGACACAAATGTTCTCCAGGAGGGGTTGACACAGACAAACAACTGTCAAAGCCATAGACTAAAACTAAATGCCAAGAAATGCATAATAGTATCCTTCAGGAAGTCATCCACCCCTGGTAACTATCATATTGACAACATACCCCTTAGAGTTGACCCAGTAGTCAGGGATTTAGGGACACACATAGATGGTAATCTAGCCTTTGACCATCACGTGTCTGCATCGTCATCATCAGCCCTCTTTTTCCCATTTTTCCTACATAGGGTCGGGGTATCATGTTAACTTTCGCCAACTTTGTTGATTCAGTGCCACACTCCTGCCTTCTTCAGCACTCATGCCTGACTGTCACAGATCTTCTTTCACACAATCCATCCACCTTTTTGCTGGACATCCTCACTTCCACTTACCTTCTTCCTGTCTGTCCCAAATCTTCTTCATCAGATTGTCTTCTGCTTTTCTACATATGTATCCAAACCACCATAATCTGTTCGCTTTGATCTTTTCTGCAATTGGAGCTACTTTGGCTTCTGCTCTTATGTCCTTATTTCTTCATCTGTCTCACCATGTGCATCCTACTACCCTTGTCAGGCACTTCATTTTCATCACCTCAAGCTTTTTCAACTGTTCTGTCTTTACTGCTCAGGTTTCTGTATGATACAGGAGTACTGGTCACACTGTCTTGTACACCTTACTTTTCAGCTTCTTTGGCATTCTTCTTTCATAGACTACACCTGACAGTCTATGCCAGTTGGCTGCAGTCCCTCTGATTCTAGCTTTGACTTCTTCATTCAGACTACCCTTCTCCTCAACCACCTCTCCCAGACACTTGAAGCTGTTTACCTGTTCCATTATCTTCCCTTCTATCTCTAGTCACAGCTTCTTCTGATTTTCCCAGTTTGCTGCCATTACCACCGTCTTATCTGTGTTTAGTTTCATCTCATGTGCCTTCAGTATTACATTCCATTCTCCTATCCTTTGCTGAAATTTTCACTCAAAGTCTGCCTGTAATGCCACATTTTCTGCATATAGCAAATTTGTTGATTTGACCTGTTTGCTAATGTAGTCCATCGCCAGTATGAACAGCAGTGGGCTCAGAGCTGAACCCTGGTGTACACCCAGTCACACTGGGAACCTCTCTGTGAGGCCGAACACTTAGTCATACTTGAGTCATTGGGTCCTTATACATAGCCTGCACTAATTCTGCCAATGTTTCTGGGACGTCAAACCAATGTAGTATTGCCCAGATCAGCTTCCTTGGGACCTTGTCATCCAAGTCTAGGAATGCCCAGTTGGTCTCTCTCCTCATCTCTAGCTTCTTCTCAAGTATCTGTCTACTGCAAACATTGGGTCAGTTGTGCTGCATCCTGATCTGAATCCAAACTGCATCATGTGTCTACAGTAGTGAGGGAATAATTCTATGTTGCGCAGCTTATAAACAAAGGTATGGCATCTAAGTCCAAGGAAGGCATTGTTCCACTGTATATGGCATTCATCAGACCTATCATTGAGTACAATGCCCCCTTTGGCATGTACCTAACAGGCATATCCAACAAGTGGAATGTCCACAGAGGTTCCTCATTAAAAGAATACAGGGCTTAAGTAAAACGTCCTATGCAGACCACCTCAAGGCTCTATCCCTGTATTCTGTCTCCTACAGACTTTTATGGCGAGATCTATGCCTGACATACAGGGCATTGTCAGACCCCATTCTGATGGATCTCCTGCATATCTGCAAAACAAACAGCACCATAATTACCCATTCTAAAGACATAAACCTTGCCTGTGATATAAATAGGACCAGCTGGAGAGACAGGTATGCATACCAGAGATTATCCCGTCTCTGGAACAGACTCCCCATCCATGTGAAGCAGAGTTCCTCCCTAACCAAATTCAAGTGCAACCTGGACAATTGGATGGGGAACAGTTAATTCATCCCTGGTTTGACACCTATGTCTCTAATGGACACAGGCAACCTGTAAATGGTTCGTCTTCCAGGCCCTAACTTGTAAATGTTTCATCTCCCAAGTCCCGGATTGCACTTATCAAACGTATCAGAACTTGTAAGAGATTTGGGATCCATGGCTAGGCTTCATACCTCTCAACTTCTTAGCACAAAAAAATCTGGACAAAGCCATAAATTATGGTGGAACAAAGGCCCACAAATAGGGACACTTAAATATTGCTCTTAGAAACTTAGAAAGTTGATAGAATAGCAGGTTTTACATTAGCATGAATTTTCCGATGGGTATGAAGTCTGAAACTCAAATGCATGTCATTATATCCTGACTTCAGCCTTCAAAGATTTATCAATGGTTTGCCAGAAAACCACAATTTTATGAGAAACTGACCAAAAATATTTTTATTTATTTATCATTTTGTTGACCGGGAAAGTCCGACTAGGTTCCACAGAGCCTGTTTTCAGCGGAGGCCCGGGGAGAAATCTGGACATTCTGCGAAAATCTGTACAGTTGAGAGGTATGCTAGGCTTAAAAAGGCCCTTGTGGCCATTAGCTTAGTAAACACCTATGAACCTATTAGAAGTAGACCCGTATCTATATATAGCATTTCTCTATCAGACTGTCTTATCTATCTATCTCTAATGTGTGTGTGTGCGTGTGTGTGTGTGTCTGTGCACGCTATATGTGTGTGTGTGTGTGTGTGTGTGTGTGTGTGTGTGTGTGTGTGTGTGTGTAGATGCATGTGCGTGCATGTGTATAACAGCAATTTCATTAGAACTAAAAGGGAGCACTTGCTTCCATGGGCAGTTATCTGCAGACTGACTTATATGCACTTTACTTTAGCTGAAGAATCATTCACACCTTATGCAGAACGGAGTCTTTGTTTTTGTGTGGCCTTCTAATTCATCTAGTCCTCTATTTTGGACACATGCAAAGAATGATGATCTCATACTGATACCATGCTCCTGTAATATTGTTTACATATTGCCATACTCCTGGAAACTTCTTTATACTTTATATATTGCAAGAAGCTCACATCCTCTAAAAGTGAGTATTCCCTCTTCCCACAGGTCAGGGTGCATTTAATGTAGGTCTGGGGGGCAGTTTTTCAGCATAGACAACCTTTAATTTCCTGGTCAGCACTGCAAACTGAATATGCAAATGCTGGTAGTATGAAGCACTGACATTCTAAAATGCAGATTTATAACTAAAAGCAATAATAAAATTATAGAAACTGAGTTAGGCCTTGAATGATTCTGGTCTCACCGTTTTCTTCTGTTCAGATGTGTTTGTGAGAACTCGTATAAACTATATGTGTAATTTAAAAATCCCCCTTATTTAGCTAGGCGATTACCTGCTTACAAAATACAATCCTGCACAGTGCTCTTACATACTTAGGCATGTGTAGAAAAGTAATGTTAATGAGAGACAGATGAGCTAGCATTTATGGCTCAGTTGTGCAATTTAAATAAAAATACCTTCCTCGTGTAATAAAGATTAAGTACTCAGTAGATGTCAAATATTCTCCATAAGAATCCTTCATCCTTAATTAAACTGGAAGTAAATGACTTCATTACATTTATCACTATTTAAAAAAAATCAATAATTATAGCACACAATTAAGCAGTGAATAGGACCAAATATAACATATTATCAAAGAAAAGAGAAAGCTGTGGATTGCTCACTGCTGTGAACTCAAGACGTGTCAAGTTACTGCTGAGGCCATTGCGGTCTCAACAGAAAGAGCTATGCCTGCAGGCAAGTACAAGTGAAATGCCGTACTGCAAAAATAAGAAAGCTGTGGTTTTGTTCTTTAAACCAGCCTGCTCTCTACAAGCAGACATTACAGAGCTTTTAAACAATGTGGTAATTAATATGCAAGTCATTCATCTACATGTAAGTAAGTGCATCCAATAGTAATTATATATGTATGGACATATGTCTGCAAGTAGGAACATGTGCGTACATGTATGTTCATAGGCTAACGACCACCACCCCGTGCAACCCAACCCAGTTTTGTCCCAGAGCTCCTTGGATACCTCTATGGTTGGTTATGTTGGTAAAGAGGTAGCTAAGGGTTATGAGGGGGTATTTTAGTTGAGTATATTATGTATATATTTATTTCTGAATGGCTAAACAGGACATGATAAAAGTAACTATTCTGAGTAGTTGCTAGAAATTCCAAAACAAAGAAATAGGCTTAGATCTTTGCTGCATATCTTGATGGTGAATAAAACGTACCAGAATAATAGTTTCTCCTGTCTTCAGTGTCCTTTGACAAGGATACTTACTGTTGGCTTTCTGTAAACAGTATGTGTATTCAGATGTATTCAGATGCACTCTGTGTAAAATCTGAAGCAGAGATTTAATCTGTGACTCTCTATTTCCCTTGTATAATATACATGGAATTTGAACGTTAACTGCTACAGTAAGTCTGTGAGTGAGAGTATTGTGTTACCTCTTCAGTACAGTGGCTGCCTTCAGAATAATTCTTGTCTTAACAATTGTTTGTTAGAATGCAAGATTAATCTCACATCTCTTGTGAAAACGAAGAATACCAGAGAAGTACAATTAAAACCAACAGGACTTACTGCAGAGGGATAACTCTTTTCATTGCCAGTTTGATTATAGTCATCATGAATCTCAGAATTTAATAATTTAAAACTTTTCTTTTAGTTTCTTTCTTCCTGATGATGACCAAAGTTACGTCTGTGAATATTAGTTGCCCACACAAGTATGACCCACAGTATTTAGTCCAATTCAAACTGCAGAAAATGTTCCTATGACTAGCAGGATTTAGCAGCCACACTATAGCTACATTCAGAGAGACTGTTCAATTATCCTATTGATTTGAATTTGAATATTTTTGACAGGTCCCCAGGACTAAGCAGAAAAAACAGTAATTCCTCAAAACACTGAGTCCTATATTTTGTTGTATTGTTTTATTGAAACTCCTGAACTTCCATGTTGTATTAAGTAAGTGGGTGGTTTCCTGCATGGCGAAATGTTGGCAGATCAACCCCAACAATCACACTTTTCCAAGGACCTAACCGGGAAAAGTGGAAAGACACAAACAATCCTAGTAATATTGCCTTAGACATGAAGCATTCCCATAACATTAACTATAGTTTTGGTGGATTCATGTTTCTACTTCAGTAGGTTCATATTCTGAAATACCATCACTGAACTTAAATGACACTAAAGAACAACTGCAATGATCGGATTTTTTTTTTTTTTTTTTTTTTTGAGAATATGTTAAAAAGTCAGTGGATTGCTGAGGTGTCAAAGTTGTTATACAAGACATAACAGAGTCAGTTTCTCCTTTTTTGATGCAGTCTATTAAATGTGAAGAATCTTATGGATAGTTTAGTGAGTACTTTTAAATTCCCTGCTGAATTCACAGACAGACGTGAGTGAGTTGCAAACATGTCTCCTACATCTATTGTTAGTGTACCTTTTCTATACCAGGTCTCGGGGAGTACATTTTTGGCTGTGTTGCTGTTAGGAAAATAGATAGGGATGTTATGTTGCCTGAATATGATTTTGTATTGCCTGAGCTAATTCTCTGATGCAAATTGATTACTAATGAATGGTACATGACTGAGTTGAACAATACATGTATATTATATGGTTTTATGGGGGGTTGTTTTTTGAAAGAAAAGAGACAAAGACGTTCTTACCAACTGAATACCAATATTGTTATGTGATGCTGAATACAAAACTGTTACGCAATTGTTGCAGATAAAAGTAAACAAATATGCGTCTTATTTGTTTGGTATGGATGGTTATGTGAAAGTAGTAAAGATGTCAAACACTTGTTATTAACTGTGCATTAAATGGTTTCTAAAATTTCATATAGTTACCCTGATATTGGCTAACTCTCTTCTGGTATTTTTAAAATAATTTAATTCTCTGTCTTATTTTGCAATATGGGCCTAGTTATTTGAATATAGCTTTAGTTCTGACTTTTTGTATTTTTGCCATTCCATATATAGCCTGTCCTATATCCTATCACTGCACTACCACCTGTGTATTGCCCTCCCTGGTAAGGTCAGACCATAAATCCATCTCGTTTGAATTAAAGATCAAACCTGACATCCCCACAGGAGTAATTTTAGGAGTTTATTGCATGTCAATCAATGTCATCAGTGAAGTACGATTCATTTCTCAAAGAGGGAGGATGTAGAATACGTATGTGTGCTGCACTTTTCGGAAGCATTTCCAAGGACAGTACGTGCATACAAATAGCAAGCACATGCTACCTTCAGTGCATTTTGAGGGTGCAGCCAGAGAGTGAACATATATGTGGGAGAGAGAGTCAGTTTGTTTAGAAGTTTATCTAAGTTAAAATTATTGTCTCATTCCTGATGTCTTTGTACATAATAAAGCTGCTTGAACAGAACCCATGGAAACTCATCTGTTACATCCTGACTGGGCGAATGATAGTAATCCAGTCAGTGCTAACATTGACTAGGATTATAATTTCCTGATATATGCTGGTGGAGATGCTTTACTGAATGTCCTCTAGAGTACATATATTGTCTCTTGGGGGATATATAAATTGTTATGGCTATTCTTTTGTGGAAATCCTTCTATGTGGCACACCTCATCACTAAGGGCTTTTCATCCAGAAAAAAGGAGGTCATTGTCCCACTGTACTCATCCCTCATTAGACCCATTATAGAATATAACGCCCCATTTGGTATGTACCTCTCAAGACATCTGTAGCAACTAGAAAGGCCACAGAAATACCTCACTAAAAGAATCACAGGCCTAAAGCAGATGCCCTACGCTGACTGCCTTAAAAAACTCCAGCTATACTCTGTCGCATATCATCTACTCAGAGGCGATCTCTGCTTAACATACAAGGCCATGTCAAACCAAGAGCTGTTGGACATGCTACACTTAAAGAAATTCCAATCCCTCAAAGCCACATGCTCCAGGGATCTAAACCTTGTCATCACAATAAACAAAACATGCTGGAGGGATAGGTTCCTGACCCAGACACTCCCCAGACTCTGGAATAGACTGCCCATACATGTCAAGCAGAGCGCCTCCTTAGCCCTCTTCAAAAGGAGCTTTGATGATTGGATACGAGAAAGGAAATTTACCCCGAGGATCACGTCAGCCACCCCGCTAGACAGGGGTCCAGGGAAGTAAATAGTGTGGGAAGAAATAGCCAGGCAATTGTTATGACTAGGCTTGTATAGGCCCTAGGGCCAATAGCCTAGTGCCAACCTATGAACCTATGAACCTATGAATTGAGCTTGAGGGATGTTATGAGTAATTCACCATTATCAAATTGGGGTATTTCACAGTTGCGTTTTATTAGCTGTGCGCCTACTGAATTAACACTTCATATGTGTTAAATCATTCACTATAAAATCTTAAAACGTGATTTATGCTTGCTTTAACTGTTTTCCCTTCCATACTGTTGATTAAAAACTATGAACATGTACTTTATAATACTTGCCTGAAATGAAATCTGTATGTTCTTTCTTGTTTCTTGCATTTATGTGAAATAACTTAATCTGTTGCTCTCTCTCTCTCTCTCTCTCTATATATATATATATATATATATATATATATATATATATATATATGTAGATCTACTTTGGAACCTCAAAGTTTCTAAACTTCGAACGTCAAAAGGCCGAGACCATAATATTGAAGTTTTGAAACTTTGAAAATGTAATAAAAAAATAAAAACAAAAAAGCCCCCCTGCACCCCGCACACCCCCCCTGCTAAATAAATATATCAACTCTGAGATCACACTACAGTGATAAAAACAGTAAATTTCCTGTTACGAGCTGTATGTCAATCTCCACTCAGAACGTTTGAAGTTTCAAACTTCGATCTCATGATCTTGGCCTTTTGAAGTTGGCAGATTTGAATCTTCGAGCTTCTGAATGGTATATATATATATATATATATATATATATATATATATATATATATATATAAACTTTGTAAATTTGACACATTTTATATCTTTGCCATTTGACCTGTCTCATGGCTGAAAATGATACTTGGGCCAGTCCATCTCCCTGATTAACAAATTTAAAATACAACAAATAAAATAAAATAAAAAAGGCATTTCAGTACTCAGACAGAGCTCCTTGTACTTGCTTTCAAGCATCACCCACTAAGAACTCCAAAAGAAAGGGTTTCATAGTAAAATAAGACTGCCCTAAGTCAGAAACCAGAACATGAAAAGTAGCATCCATCAGCAGGGCACCATTTAAATGCTTCACACATTTCCCTAACCCTATTATCCAGGTCCAATGCCAAATTCACCCCAGGTAGTCAAATGACCAGAAAAGCCAATAGCATAGCCCCAGTCTGCCATGTGGTACAGAGGTTAAGGTTGCAAGCTATAATTCCTAAGACACAAGGTTTTATTCCCTCAAATCCTTGTTTACCTACTGTGTGACCTTGAGCTAGTCAATTAAAAAAGCGTTGGTCTCAGGTCACCCCTGAAAAGGGAATGTGTGTCCGGTGGGCCTACATGGTTAACAAACAGGGTTATTATAGCCCCATATCTGAAGTTTGTGAATCCCTGGTGGGAGTAAGGTGAACTCAATTTCAGTTTCAAGGCATCCTGTATAGAACAGTAATATGTTGGTCGTGGAAAATGTGTATGCTCCTTTAAATGACAGTCAGAATATATATTACAGTATGGAGTGGAGAATATTCTCATAGCAATTTGTTAAATTACAAGATCTTAATTTCCAATTGCAACAATATAAATGAGTGTAGTTTAGAGGGCTATATTCAGGAAGTTAGCTCCTCACATGCCACCAGTAGGCAGTGCTATTATTGCAACCTGCACTGTCCCGATAGGGCACCCCTCCCCCCAAAATAGGCAAGGAATAAATAAAAACAAAAAAAAAAGCTCTTGTGTTTTTTTAAACTGTAGTGAAGAACTGCTTGTTACATTTGTAGCAAGCAGTTGCAGCAGTTTATACCACAAAATGAGTGTTAAAGTGCTCAGTTTTGACTGCAAATGCAATACCGGCATTTATTTCAAAATGTTGGTAGGCACTGCAGAGCAGTCAGGATTGGTCAATCGCACTCCCTACCATCAAATACTTGGGAGGTTGCCCTTTCATCCCAGAATAGCTATGCCACTGCCAGCCAACCTACTTAGTCTCTAGGCTGCTCGGATTTTATGTTATGTTATTTATTTATGTATGTGTGTATGTATGTATGCATGTATGCCATTTGTTTCATAGCAGACATGCATATGAAGTGTTCTAGCTGACAAACTCAGTAAATATCAGAATCAAAATCTGAAAATAATATAAATATACTTGTACTTGCAGAAAGCATAAACTTTAGGCCAGAATGACTGCTAGTAGCTCGCAAACTGGAATTGCTTATTGTATAGTTTTTATTCCTTTCCTGGTATAAGAATACCCTTGGTTCTTCTTTGGTCTAACTTCATAACAGTATCACAAAGCCTGATATAAATTCCAGTATCTTTGCATCTGGTAATGGCCAGCAGCGGGAGTGCACAGGACGCAGCAATATTCACTTCAAAAATTTGGTCTGTGTGAGAGCTGGGTCATCTCCTAATTTGTGAAAGTCTAATTAAATCACTACACTGTCTTCAGCATTGATTCCAGCATATGCATTTTTAAAGGAATCAACAATATTTTCATGGGTGCATCACTTCTGTGCCCTACACATTTTTATGTGAATTAGGGGCGGCCACGGTGGTGCAGCAGTTAGCATTGTCTTCTCACAGCAAGAGGTTCTCCGGTTCGATCCTCAGCTGGGGTGCCTTCTGTGCGGAGTCTGCATGTCCTCCCTGTGGTCACGTGGGTTTCCTCCCACATCCCAAAGACATGCTGTAGGTGGATTGGATACTCTAAATTGGCCCTAGGCATGAGTGTGTGCGTGTGTGTGCCTTTCGTGGAAGGTTGGGCACCGGGCTGGCAACTCGACACTGTAAAACTCCACTGCCAATCATGAGTGGACAGGTGATCCGCTGTGGTGACCCCTAAACATGAAAAGCCAAAAGAAGAAGAAATGGGAAGTGAAGAGCATTTGTAATGAACTGTACTGAGTAAAAAGGAGGAAAAGAGAGAGAAAGAAGGAGACAGAGGGAGGAAGGAAGTAGTAACCTAATGCTATTCACTACAACGTCTCTGCACAACTTGCTTACTGTTGATTGCATGGCCCATGACATGACATAGATGTTCTGAACTTTTAATGATGAAATATGCAGGCATCTGTTTCTATTCATGTCGTATTCTTAAACATAAATCTGTTATATACACATACTGTTTTAGGCAAGGCCATTGCTTCTTTTGAGCAGCCTTGCAGTTACTATACACCATGCTGCCTTTATATTCAAAGCACTTAAGAGAATATACCAGAGGGATGGCAAAGAGCAAAGTGTTGCCACAGGGGCCCATGACTTCTCCAGGCTGTCACTGCATGCATCTTCTTCCTCATTAAACCGTACACTGCTGAGAATAGTGTCTGTTCAGCTTTGCTTAGTACCTGCATTTGGTAAATGCAGATCCTGTCTTTCAGCATCACTCTGTTCATCGCACAGTAACCTAATTCAATTATCAGATGCATGACCATAACAGAATTTGACCATATTCTTGCAAATTAAGTCAGATGCAGATTACATGTCAGGGTTTGCACTATGTTGTCATATACATTTTTCTGCAATATATAACTAACATGGCAAGTTATTCGAGAGGGATAAAATATTGGTCAAGTCTTCCTGATTTTGCAGTTAGTATCTTAGCTGAAGTTGTATCACTGATCCACATGACTCTAGTGACTATACCTCACTGCTTCTTTCCACCTATCCACAAACTCCATCAGATATATATGTCCCATTTTTTCTACTCTTTTGTTAATGCAAAATGCAGCTCTTTTTCGTTGGCTACTAACAGTGGCTCTTATTTTATTGCGTCTGTGTAATACTGTAGAAGAATTTGGATGTCAGCACATTTTTTATAAATTCAAATTCCTAATCTTTTGAATTGGTCAGATATGAATACTCAAAAATCATTAAGTTTAGTAGTATCAATTCAGTCTGTACAAAGTGCAGCATCCAAACCCCCAACTGTGTATGGAACAATGCATATACTCACCGGGGAGTCTTTCTGTAGCAATCTACCAAACCCCCAACTGTGTATGGAACAATGCATGCGCTCACCAGTGAGTCTTTCTGTAGCAATCTACCAAACCCCCAACTGTGTATGGAACAATGCATGTGCTCACCAGGGAGTCTTTCTGTAGCAATCTACCAAACCCCCAACTGTGCATGGAGCAATGCATGCGCTCACCAGGAAGTCTTTCTGTAGCAATCTACCAAACCCCCAACTGTGCATGGAACAATGCAAACACTCACCAGGGAGTCTTTCTGTAGCAATCTGCCAAACCCCTAACTGTGCATGGAACAATGCATACACTCACCAGGAAGTCTTTCTGTAGCAATCTGCCAAACCCCTAACTGTGCATGGAACAATGCATGCACTCACCAGGGAGTCTTTCTGTAGCAATCTACCAAACCCCCAACTGTGCATGGAACAATGCATGTACTCACCAGGGAATCTTTCTGTAGCAATCTGCTGAGTAATCACTTCCTTACACCACTCCCTCTTCTTGTAACTTGCATTACTTAATATGTGCTCTGCATTTTTAGTCTAAGTGAGAGGTAACATAATGCTGAATGTTATTTTGGAAGCCAGTCGGCCAGTAATCTGCAGACAAAGGAAGGAAAAGTTGTTAAGGCAAAAATTACAAGTGAGATGAACACTAGTGATTGAAGACATATGGAAAGTGGGTGGATTAGGAATTTTAAAAACAAACTTGAGTGCCATGTATGTGTAAAACTAAACATATATGCCCAGAAATAATACATGATTTTTTTGACTACAAAATGATTTTCTGATGTGTTACTAAACACACACACCACACATACACACACACACACACACACACACACACACACACACACACACACACACACACACACACACACACGCGCACGCACACACACACACACACACACACACACACACACACACACACACACACACACACACACACAAAATAGAATGGGAAACTTATTAAGACAACATATAAAAGACCCTAGAGCAAAATTCTTGACATTGCAGGTTGTATGAACATTTTGTTATTATAGAACACGGGGTAATTTATGTTTAAAGCGTGAAACTCTATGTGTGGGTTGGGAGGGTGGCCTAATGGTTAAGGTGCTTGCCTTATAAGCACAAGGTGCAGAGTTTGAGTCTCACAAGGGATAATTGGCTAGGCTTAAAATGACTCACAAGGGCAGTTAGCTTAGTACTAATCTATCAACCTATTAATTTCAGTAGGATTTAATAATAATGAAAGCACCAAGAAAAAAACATCTATGCTGAGTGCTAAACTTGTGATCTGTTTACAAGTACCACAAAAATGAATAAATAAATAAATACAAATATTTGTACACGTTTTCAAGAATTTGCAAAGTCATTTTGGCCCAATACCTTCACTATAGAAAGCATTAGACTCCACAATAGAAATAAGTTGAGATATGAAAGCATTGACAGAATACATGGGCTGTACAGATTGAAGTATATTTATAACTTGTAAATGGTCTGTGTGTAGCACATCATGTAGACACATGCAGGAACTGAAATAAAAAAGGTGGTGTTAAGCGATAGTACAGAAGTCTGATAAACAAATACAAATAGTGAGTAAGTGAATACAGCAGCTGATAAATTTGAATCAACACTATTTTTAAGCAAAGCAGGCATTGTTAATGATATTCTAGGAGTGTCTTCATACATCAATGACATCTCAATATATCTTGCATAACATAAATTGCTGTTCCAATAACCATCTACTGCCCCCTAAACAATATCTATGTGCAAAAGTCTTTATTGTCTGCCAGCTTAGCTCAGAAGGTTAAGGGTTTGAACTGTTAACAAGCTTCATGCTGTATTTCTGAGTCTGAATCCTTCAGTTTCACTTGCAAACTGTATGAATCTAAGCACAAAACATACCCAGAAAGTGCTCCCAGATCACCCCTGAAAGTGACACTGCATCCAGTGACATTACCCAGCACATTCAGTGACATAAATTTACATGTTGATAACTGCATACCAGCACACAAGAGTAAAGTATTCTACGGAGGCAAGTCATCCCTTATAGCACACCTGCCTGTGTTTTCAGCAGGATGTAATGTGCACCTTATCATATTATTGCATCTTTAACAATTAACACCTTAATCACAGCTGGCAATATTTCCAAGTCCTGTTGAAAAGGATAACAGGAATTAATGACAAATGTAATAGATGATATATGAGAGGCAAAAGATGGATATTTTCCACAGACAGCATTTTGCCAATACAAACAACAGGAGTTTACATTCCGTTTGAATTAAAAAAGGTGAACTTGAAAAGAAATTCAGACTCAGATTTTTGTTTATTTGTTTATTTATTTAATGAGGATCATCCTCTTATTTAAAGTAATCAGCTTCAAGGTTCTACACCTTGGCAAAAGAAGAATTTCCCCTACAGTGATTTCAGTGAAAAAAATGAGTGAAGTTTTGCACACCATGACATTTGCAATTGATGTTTGCACCAGCTCTGTACTGTGAATGATGAGTGCAGAGAAAAGGTAACGCCTCTGGGTACTGTACATAAGGGAATCACTGCAGTCAGAATATACATTGTAATTTAAGAGATCAGAATTCATAGCTATATATATATATATATATAGAGAGAGAGAGAGAGAGAGAGAGAGAGAGGGAGGGGTATGTGTCATTTGACCTAATTACATTTCATTAAAAAGCAAAAACACTGGCACGATCGAAAACACATTTAATTGAAGACACAGCTTGCAGAATTACATTTGACAGAAAAATGCGTATGGCTGTAGAAAATTACTGCTTCTTTGGTTTTGGATCACATTAATTTCAATGCAAATTAGTGCTGATCAGTATTTGTACCCTTCCGATGTCTACTGTTGTTTGCACCTCCATGAATTTGTGTGTCAACGGTGATTCAGTGTGCAAGGAGTTTCCTCGTTTCCCTGCAGTTGTGTGACTGTGAAGCGATTATATTTAAGTAAGGAAGGTGTGGGAAAGCAGAGGGGCTTGCCCCCGGAAAAAAAAAAACGTTGTGGGATATATTTAATGTATATGAAATTTTCTATGAAATCTGTTTCTGTGATTTGTGTGTGTTTTCAATCAATTATGTCATTATTTTTTTCTTTTCGATAAAATGTGAGTAGATCAAATGAAATACAATCATATATATATATATATATATATATAGATAGATAGATAGATAGAGTGATATATATTGTAAGAATAGATCAGGAATAGGTTGTTTTACTACAAATACGTAAAGAGCAATTCTTGAAGTAGACCAGACCACAGTTATGCATCATGCCTGTTTTGTGATTCAGGACCATATGTTAGAATGACAGTCTACCAAACTTGTAAAAATGCATGCTTTGCAAGGTCATTGCTAGTGGGCATGCATACTCATCTATCATTCAAACAGTTTCAAAATAACAAACCTAATTGCTTGCAAAGCAGTCTGTCTCTGTCACATGTCATGATGTTCAGATTTTGTGCTGATAAAGCAGTGAGTTTACATAGGTACTGTAATAAAGGACCAAGACAACACGTTTGCTTTGCTTTTCATTAAGAAGTCCAAGAGAATATTCATTCATTTCAATGATATGGAAAAGCTCATAATTAGCACCTGGAAGGAGACAAGAACATTTTGGGGTATTTAAATGACAAGATTTGTGTCTCCTGATCTGTGATTAAAAAAAAAAAACAACAGAACTTTTAGTTTGGTGATTCATACTGAAATACCTACATGTTAAATATGCATTTGTGTTGTTCTTGCTTATTGCATGAGTGCATGAGTGCTTGCTTTTCTGCATTTTGCAATGATAGCCTTTCTTTCCTGCAGTTTACCGGCCTCCATTTTGGCTTGAGTTTCTTAACTATTGCTGTCCTACTGGTACTAAGTGTCTTTGTTAACTTATCTACTCATACATTTTATTCCACTTTCTTTTAATTTCATAGTTTTTGTCATGGTTAAATTATAGCAAATCTTTGAAATATTGAGAAATCTAGTAATTATGTGACAATACCCCTGTTAAATTGTAAGACTAATACTTAACCCATCTGAAATCCTCTTATCATGCTTACCTGCCTACTCCCTTGTAATTTCATGATATCCTGAATTTATAAATAAATCTCCAACCGTCAGCTGTCACCTACATTTCATGCACTAATCTTCTTCTTCGGCTTTTCCCGGTTAGGGGTCGCCACAGCGGATCACCTGTCCACTGATTGGCAGTGGAGTTTTATAGTGTCGATTTGCCAGCCCGACGCCCAAACTTCCACAGAAGGCACACACATGCACACACTCATGCCTAGGGCCAATTTAGAGTGTCCAATCCACCTACTAATAGGCTACAAAATTAGCTTTTTCCATAGCTTAGCACCCCCAAATATGAACATGCAATAATTTACTGCCTTAGATGATCTTTTCAACTGCCAGGCAAAGCATATGGATTGAAAATAATATATTGTTCCCTTAAACCACTAATTCCCAGATCAAAGCCCTGAAGTTCTTGTTGACTTCCTGAATGATCACTTTCTATCACAGAGATTGCCATTTGTTCACTGTAGCTAGGACTCATGAACATGGCTCTACAGATGTGTGCCATGTGGTTATTCATAATGCTAATAGTTCAATGTAGGAGAAGGTATTTGGCAGCAGGGAGCAGCAGACTCTAGCATAGAAAAGTGTCACATGGAATGGAGCAGTGCCCTGGCAGACTGCTTGACACCTAACAGTGATGTGCTGCGCTAACAGATCACTTGACATAACTTTGCACTTTATATGATATATCTCAGTCACATAAGGTTGGATCACTTGATACATCAGTGTTGTATGGAATGGCACACTACACTGGCAGATCACATGATACATCTAGTATTGTTGGAGTTGGAATGTTACACTGGCAGATTACTTGGCACATGGCAATGTTGCATGGGTGGAAACACTACACTGGCAAATCACCTAGTGAATTTCACTGTTGCATAGGCTAGAACGCTACACTGGTAGTCACATGGCAGATTTATGTGTTATATGGGGTGGAACATTACACTGTCAGATCACTTGGCACACCTCAGATTTCTTGGGGGTAAGAACAATACACTGGCAGCTCACCTGGCATATTTCAGTGTTGCACGGATAGGAGCACTACACAGCAAATTGCTTAACAAATCTTTCCCAGGATGCAGTGCATGAGCATTAGTTGTTACTCACATGGAAAGAATTATCATGGAAATGCTCGATAATGATATAGTAAACCTCCAGACACTGGACCCAGCCCAGTCTGGTTTTGTCAAGGGCAGGTCATGCCTACTCAGTCTGGTAGACTTCTTTGAGAAGATCGCTAAAGCAATGAATGAGGTTAAAATGGTTCACACTGCCTACCTTAAACCTGGCCAAGGCATTTGACACAATATCCCACTCAGGCATTGTTGACAAATTCAAGAGGTCAGGTAAAAATCTATATGTCAACCAGTGGATAGCCAACTGACTCACAGACAGGGCCCAGGAAGTTAGATTGAAGAGTCCACCTCTACAAAGAGGCCAGTCACAAGTGGAGTCCCTCAAGGATCAGTCCTTCAAATGCTTGTTTTTGGCATTTACTTCTATGAAGTCAGGTCCATTATCACAGGTCTCTGGCAGACTAAATTTGCAGATGATTTCAAATTAAGAGCTGTCATTGAATCCCACACTGACATAAATGTTCTCCAGAAAGGGCTGACACAGACAAACAACTGGTGTCAGAGCCATGGACTAAAACTAAACACCAAGAAGTGCATAATAATATCCTTTGGAGAGTCATTCACCCCTGGTAACTATCATATTGACAACACACCGCTTAGAGTTGACCCAGTAGTCAGGGACTTAGGGACAGGCATAGACAGTAATCTAACATTTGAACATCACATGTCTACAGTAGTGAGGAAGTCATTCTATGTTGTGCAACCTATAAACAAAGGTATGGCATCTAGGTCCAAGGAAGTCATTGTTCCACTGTATTCAGCAGTCATCAGACCTATCAAGCACAATGTCCCCTTTGATATGTACCTAACCAGCATATCCAACAACTGGAACATCCGCAAAGGTTCCTCACTAAAAGAATATAAGGCATAAGTAACATGTCCTATGCAGACCACCTCAAGACTCTATCCCTGTATTCTGTCTCCTACAGGCTGATCTATGCCTGGCATACAGGGCATTGTCAGACCCCACTCTGATTGACCTCCTGCATATCCACAAAACAAACAGCACCAGAATTAAACATTCTAAAGACTTAAATCTTGCTTGTGATATAATTGGACCTGCTGGAGAGACAGATAAGTATCCCAGAGACTAATCCCATCCATGGAACAGGCTCCCTATCCATGTGAAGTAGAGTTCCTCCCGAACCCAATTCAAGTGCAACTTGGACAAATTGATGGGGAACAGGAAATTCGCCCCTTGTTTGGCACCAATGTCTCTAATGGACACAGGCAATCTGTAAATGGTTCCTCTCCCAGGCCCTCGCTTGTAAATGTTTCATCTCCTAAGCCCCTGCTTACACTTATCAAGGGTACCAGAACTTGTCAGAGATTTGGGATGCATGGCTAGGCTTAAAATCATTAGCCTAGTAAACACCTATGAATCTATGAACATCGATTCATAACATGGGAAGATGGAGCTCTGATTGTATTGCAGGACACCTGCATTCAATTCGATTCATGGGATCACAGGAGAAAGCTAGGCAATTGACCCTAAAGGACCTTTTTTCATCTAACCATGCTTCCCAGAAATATCAGAAAGGCTTTGGTCCATTAGGTTTTGTGGTGGGTATATAACCTTGGGAATGAGTGGTCAAGCATTTACAAGCTTCCTGTCTCTAATAGAGTTTATGATTCCCCATCCACTGATCCAACATTTACTTGAATAAGTGCAGGGAAGGACTTTGCCTCACATAAATGGGAAGCCTGCCTTAGAGAAGGGGTAGCATCTGAGACACACAGTGGTCCCAACAGCATGTCCTATTTATGTTGCAGGCAAGGCTTACATCCTTGGATCAGGTGTTCCTGATGGTATTTATTTTGTGGATGTGCAACAGGTTACTTTTCAGCAACCTGTAAGAGAATGAGTATAAGGACAGGGCTTTAAGCAGTCCACATAGGACTTGTTTTCTATACCATGTATTCTTTTTGTGAGGAACCCCTGTGGATGTCCCAGTTGTTGCATGTACCTGGTCAGGTAAATGCCAAAGGGGCACTGTACTCAATAATTTATCTAATAAGGGCAGAGTACAAAGGCACAATCACATCCCTGGACCTGGATGTCATACCCTTGCTTTTATGTTGTGCAACATAGAATGCTTTCCTTACTACTGTAGAAGCATCATGATCAAAGGCCAAGTCACTATCTACATGCATTCCCAAATCCCTGACTAATGGTGCTACTCTTAAATGTGTATTATCAATGTAGCAATTGGAGGGGATGACTGTCTTCCTGAAAGATACTGTTATGCACTTCTTGGTATTGAGTTTAAGACAATGACTCTACACCATTTATTTGTCTCTATCAGACCACCCTGGAGGGAATTTGTGTCTTGGGGGATTCAGTGACTGCACATAATTTGCAATCATTTGTGAACTTGGTCAGCCAGATGCCTTTGACATTAGCTTTGACTTCAGAGAAGTTGATGCCAAACAGGAGCAGCCCCAGCACTGAACCATGAGGCACTCATCTAGTGCCTGGCCTTTTTGAGGAGGTAGATTATCCATCCTAATTTCTTATCTCCTATCTGTGAGCTAGTTGGCTATTCAGCAGGTGACATAGGAGTCAATACCTAATTCATTGAGCTTGTTTACAATGCCTGAGTGGGGTATTATGTCGAATGCTTTGGCCAAGTTAAGGTAGGCAGTGTGCACCATCTTGTCCTCATCCATTGCTTTGGTGACCTTCTTGAAGAAGTCCACCAAACTGAGCAGGAATCACCTGCCCTTGATGAAACCAATCTAAGCTGGATCTAGTGGATCTAGTGCCTGTAGTTTACCTATGTCTTTATTTAACATATCCATGATTATTCTTTCCATGACTTTACATATTAGACTAAGCAAGCTTATGGGTCAATAGCATACGTCTCAACGGTTCAGATTTTCACAGAATGTGCAGATTTTTGCCACATATTTTTGGTCTGTTTCTCATAAAATGTGTCGTTTTCTGGTAAATCATGGAAGATCTATGTCACTACATAATGGCAGACATTTCAGTTTTGGACTTCATAGCCATCAGAAAATGCATGCTGACACAAAACCTATTATCGTATCAACTTTCTGAGTTTAGAAGAGCAATATTTAAAATCTTTCCCCATTTTTGGGTCTTTTTCTCCCCATTATTTTAGGCTGTGTCCTGACTTCTTATATTAAAAGGTTGAGAGGTATGGTCGATAGTTCCCTGGGTCCGTGGATGACCCACTCTTACAAAGTTGGATAATCATTACAGTCCTCTATTAATTTAGCATGAAATCTGTTTGAAGGATGTGGTTAAATACTGATTCTAATAGGCCCAAGAGTCATGTTTCATGCTATTAAGAAGGCATTCTGAGGTAGTATTGGGGCCAATCAATGCAGTGTTCTTGGCCTTTTAGAGTGCCTTGAGGACCTGTTTCCTAGTGATAACTGGGGGAGTTATGATGTTCCCTAGTGATAGCTGGGGGAGTTATGGCTGTGGGTATTTCCTAATGGGTGTCTTGGGTTGGAGGTGGGTTAAACTTGAGCTAAACCTGTCAGGCACTAGATTTGCTAAATCTTCCAGATCAGAACAAATGGCTCCATTTATAACTAATTCAGTACATTGCTGTATCTTGCCTTTGAGGTTGCAAACACAGGAGAAGAAAGTGTTGTGATTGTCCTTGCCCTGGGAAGCTATTTTTCCTCAAATTTGCTTTGGTAGACTTGATGAGCCCCCATAGTAGCTTGCTTAGATTGCATCTCCTAATTTTCACCACAATTTACTTCCTTTTGTTGTACTACCTATTGATGTTTGGATTTTCTAGGGTGGCTTGTTTTTTGAGTTAGTCCTGCACTTGTTATGGGAGGGTAAAGCTGCCACTATTCAGTTGTTAGTATGGTTATATCAGGTTTCATGAACAATTCCACAAAGGGAAAAGTGTCCTCAGGGTTTGTGAGGCTTGGAATTTTGCCAAGTTGTCACTTAATGGTAGGAGGTTTGCCTTAGAATAATTATTAAAAGTTCTGGAGATAGCTAGGGTTCTGGGTTTTATTTTTATTTCAAAGATGACAGTTTTATGGTCCAACTTCACAAGTGAGGATGATACACTAGGGATGGTGCAACATTCTCCCATGTTTGTGAGGACCAGGTCAAGAATATTTGTGCCCCTAATGGGAATCCCTGGGCATGTATATTAGGGATCATGTATGACTTCCAGCAATAGTGAGGCTGTTAAAATTGCCCATGAATATGGTGCTGGGATGAATGGGGAATGTCTTTAGTATATTTAAGTATGTGTTATGGGTTTCTTTGGTCATGGGGACAGGCAGCTTGCCAGGATGTGGAATGGGACTTTGCCTGCAATAATTTGGACATGAAGAAGCTCGAGCGCATCATACTGATTGACCAGCCTTGAGGTGGGTATGTTTCTGTTGTAAATTAAGACACCTCCACATTTCTTCCCTTCATGTGCAGTATCTAAATGTGCAGAAGACATTAAGCCGTAAACTGCCAGGGTGCTCACCATGGCATTAAACCAAGTCTCAGTAACTGCACAAATATCTATATCCTCCAGGGATGGTGATGGAATTTCTTGTTTAGAACCTGGCATTGAGCAGTAACACCCTTCAATAGTCTTGCATTGATTCTGCTATGTTGGAAGGTTTATCAGATTAACAATACATAAAAAGGCACTATAGGGGAGAACAAAACATGTTGTGTAGATTAGATAGGAAAACAAGATGGATGCTTCATGTTCACCAAATGATTTATAAAAATCAGTGCCTACCAAGATTATATTTTCGCCGTTCTGAAGGAGGGATGGGCCTCCTTGAAATTGATTAGATGTATAGATCTGCAATCATGGGACTCCACACATATCTGCTGACTTCACAAGACCCAAACATAGTGAAAGTTTTGAAACATGAGGAGAATAAATCAAAGATTACTTCACTGATTAGTCTAGTAGAAGCATATCGGCATCAAGCAGGAATGGAAATCAAACCACAAGTAGATAAAAATCAGGCAGCAACTGAATGTGCCAAAAAACAAATGAAAGAATATAAGGTGAAAACCAGATGAGAAGGCAAGACATGTGGAAAAAACATAAATATAGTTGCAAGTATAGAAAACGTCTGGAAGAACCACATGTTAATCAGGAACAAACACAGGAATGGTTAAGGAGAGGCAAATTTAAACCAAGAGATGAAAGGTGGCGGCCCAAGATAGTGGGCTACATATGTGTTGGTTTACAAAGTCAATTGGACATGTCGGAGAAATAGACAAATGTAGGTTTTGTAAAACAGAATTGGAAACAGTTGCACACCTCATTGCTGGTTGTGACATACTGATGACAGAAGGACTGTATACTGAAAGGCATAATAATGCATTGAGACCGTTGCACTGGGAATTGTGCAATTATGGTATTAAAGTGGCTGAAAAACACTGGAAATATGAGCCACAAAGAATCATAGAAAATGATAAAGTCTACATCACATGGGATCATCCATTACCAACAGTTTAAAAGACAGATGCTAGAAAATTAGATATAGTGGTTCAGGGAAAGAAGACAAAAGCAGCATTGATCATTGAAATCGCCACACTCAATGACTATAGTGTCCTGCATACAGAGAGACATAAAGTCATAAAATATCAGGATTTGCAGGCAGAAACAAGAGCAATGTGGAAGAAAGATACCCAGATAGTTCCAACAGTAGTAGGATCAACAGGTCTTATAGAAAAGAGTCTACAATCATATTTAGATTAGATATATTGCCAATACATGTAACTCAGTACGAACTGCAGAAGGAGTCATTACTGGGCAAATTGCAGGTGATGCGAAGAGCACTACTGGCTGACATCAAAGAGTGAAACAATACTAATTTCATGAACTTTAATCATAGTTTTACTTAGGAATGGGGTCCATTCCCATCACGGTATTAGAAACACAAAAGATATGTAGCAATTAAAAAAGGGGAGAACAAAGTTTTAGCCAATATAACAAAGCTTAAAGGAGACCAGTGCAGACCATCCCTAGCAAAACACCATGGTCTGTCTACCATATCCTCTCAGGCTCACAAATGTTATACTCTCTTTGAATGACACCAAAAACTAAGAATTGTTAAAGGCAATTATCTTCTGTTTATATTGTGGCATCATCCTTGTAGAAAGTAGAATGCTGCTCAGTGCTAGGCTCATAAGACCATGAGACACATAGCCCAAGAGCATATTCAGGTCACTCTTCATATTGTCCAGGAAGGTATATCTCGGGTTGTTTACACCCACATGGACTTGGACTAAGTCATATTGGTACTTCTGGTTCATAACCTGAGTGCATGCAAGATCTAGCAGATCCTGACCCCTGACAGACAATTGGTTGTGATTCTCTTCTTACTTAGCCTAGTTAGTGGGACATCTGTGTCTCAAAAGGGAATCTCCAAAGACCAAAATATTGGGCTGTGTTTTTTCCCTTATAGGTTTAGGGGTTGAGATGCGGTCCGATGTGGCTGTACATGTCGTGGTGGGTGTCACTTTGGGAGAGTGCTTTTAAGGTTGCTGAGAATACATATTGTGAGTGTAACATCTGGGAGGCCTTTGGGGTATAGAAATATTACATCTAAGAGCCTCAGCATATGTTGGTCTATGTGTCTGGTGATTAGTCAATCAAATCTCTGAGGAATCAGCTTTGGAGTAAAAATAAGCAGAATTTTTTTACCAGCTCACCTATCTTGAGGAAATGGCATTTGTTTCATTTTTGGCAAGGGCTATGACCCACAGTAGAGACTGGGAGGCTTCAGCCATACCACAGATATGAAAAATGCTTCAGAAGTTCATCTGTAAACATAGATCCATACTGATGGCATATTAGATATGGGGTGAAACAAAGGGTAAAGTATAAATCAATATCAGTATGGTAGCTCACCTTGACAGGACTCAAATTAGGTGGTTGTGTGATGTCAGCCAGCCAGTGACAGAAAGAATGCACCATATGGCTGAGGAAGGGATTGTTTGTTGGTGAAGAGGTCAAAACGTTCCTCTCTACCTCTTAACACTATAAATCTGGATAAAGTCAAACATAATGGATGAGGCAAAGGCCCAAAAATAGGGGCAGATTTTAAATATTGCTTTTATAAACTTAGACATTTGCTAGAATAACAGGTTTTGTTTTAGCGTGCGTTTTTCTGAAGGATATGAAGTCTGAAACTCAAATGTATGTCATTATTTAGTGACTTCAATCACCAGTGCTTTGCTAGAAAACTAAAAAATTTATAAGAAATGGATAAAAAATGAGTCAGAAATCTGTACATTCTGTAAAAATCTGAGCAGTTGAGAGGTATGTATCAAAACATAAATGATTAGGCACCTCATTTACATACAAATGGGACAGTGTTCACTTTACACCATCAGGCCTAACACACATGGAAAGCACATAAGTGGACCATGGAACATCAGAGTCATGGCAGGATGGATGGCAACATCTATTGGTACATTGGCTTACCTCTTGGAGGAAAAACACCAATCACTATTCTATTTAAGAAGGCACTAATTGCTGATAAATTATTTGGAACAGAAAGGCATTTCCTATCAAAATAAGTAGGCTGATCATTGAAATGGATCACTAATCATTCTTTTAGGATATGTGGGAGATTACAAGCAAATTCTTGCTAGGTTTGGAGAACTCTGAACATTTGTTGCATTGGTTGCAACAAGCAGAGGATATGGGAGATGGAGAGGTTCTGTTTTTTTGCCAGAATGGATGTGAAGGATACTTCTGGAAAGTGACTCAGCAGATGGCACAAAGAAACTCTGTCACACAGATTCATGACTGTATCAATGGTACAAAACAATTTATCATTTATATTTAATAAAATGTTAGGTTTATAAATCATCCTTATGAATTGTTCCAAATGCTATTAATAACTTACCATAAATAGACTCACACTGCACTGTACTCTGTTATCATTAATTTTAAGAATAAACCTGTATTATAGTTTTGTCCCAAAGCATGACAGTGTCATGTATTTGTTCATTCATTCATTTTCTGCTTACTCACTTAATCCATTTCAGGGTCACAGATTAACCAGAGACTATCCAGGCACTCACTGGAGAAGAGACAGAGCCTGAGGACATAATTCTAAATGGTGGTGCCAACCATTCAAACGATGTGTACACTCACTTACTCTTACACAGCACACACACACACACATACCTAGAAACAATTTAAAGGAATGCCTATATAAAATGAAAGTAAAGCCCCCACCAAAAATCCAAGTGAACACAGAGAGGCTATTCAGATTCCACACAGAAGGCACTCCAGCCAAAAATGAAACAGGAGAACCATGTGCTTTAAGGCAGCAACAGAAACTGATTTACCACTGTACCACTTTATCATTGTATAATTACTGTACAGCATGAGTGCACCTTTGAGCAGGGACATCTGCAGGTGCTCTCAGGCCCTTGAATATGCCTGAAGAATCTTCCTCTTCATCTAGTTTTCAACAGTGAATCCAATCATCTTGTTTATGTGTTGCTCATTCTTTTGTTCTGCAGTCTGGCATTGGCAACCTACAGTAATAAAACCTGACTATTTTGAAAGTTAACAATGTGTGCTATTATTGTTTTTCTTTGTTTATTCAGTGTAATAAGGCCAAATGGAACAGTTTTACTGATGTTCTACAGAATTAATGTATATTAAGTTACTGTCACGAAATGTCTTAGTAGTGCAATTTTAAATTACCAAAACTTGAGATACGTTGATTACTTAATGTCAAAGCACAAATGCACATTAATATTTTCAGACATAATCATAACATTTCATAAGTCTAGTCCAGCTGCCCTTGCAGGCCATTTTAAGCCTAGACAATTTCCCTATTTCTGCTCAAAATAACCTACAGTATCTCATTTGGTTATAAATTGGCCTTACCCATCCCATGTTTGATAATTATATATCTCCCCTAATAAGAATAACTAAAATCATACCATAGATAATTGAAGGGGTAACAGGCATGGGATAAAGCATTTATGAGCTGCCTCTGTACATTAATAGTACAGGGGCAGTCCTGGAGTAAATTTTCTGTTCCCCATCTATAGATCTAATTTGTGCTTAAAAATGGCCAGGGATGAACTTTGTTTCATGTGGATGGGGATTCTCTTCCATAACAGTGCTATCCTCTGTGAAATATGTATGTCCCTCAAAACCATTCTATTGATGTTGCAGAAGAGGTTTAGATTCCTATAGTGAGTATTTAGGATGCCATTTGACTTGCTGATGTACAGTAAATCCATTAGTATTTGGAGGATGCCTGGTATGCCTGGCACAGGTCACCAGGTCATCTTTTAGCAGTCTGTAAAACACTGAATATAGTGATAGGGCTTTGAGTCAGTCCAGGTAGGACATGTTGTTTAGGCCTTGTATCCTTTTAGTAAAGTATCTCTGTGGGAGTCTCAGTTTTTGCATGTGCTGGACAGATACTTGCCGGGGGGGGGGGCATTATATTCAATGACTGGCCTAATGAGGACTGGGTAAAGAGGGGCAATGACATCCCTAGATCTAGACACAATCCCTTTGTTCATAAACTGTGCAATATAGAAAAACTTTATTACAACAAGACATATGTTGGTCAAAAGTTAGGTCACTGTCCAAATAAGTTCCCAAATCCCAAGCAGTTGGGTCTACTCTTAGTGGAGAATTGTCAGTGTAGTATTTCCCTGGGTAGATAACTCATTTATAATTGACTGATGGTTGGTGATGACTTTGTTAGGGTGTGGATGAATTATGACTTTTCTTCCTGAAGTATTTATTTCTAGTAGTTGCTACTTTAATGTTTTTTGCTGATGTTTCTATTTTTATTGTAGATTTAAAATTACAACTGCAAGCTACAGATTATGGAAGTTTCCTGGCCAGTGAGACCGGATCGCTTACTGTCTCTGTCATTGACGATAAGCTAAAAGAAAAGCTGGTTACAGAATTCAACTATTTCAGAAATCATTCCTTTCAGCCCTTGACAACATTTCTTGACTACATCACGTAAGTGCAGTGGTAGATGTGGTAATGGTTTCCTCAAAAACTGATTAGTAAATGAGATTTCAGGAAATGTTTTAATTGTACAAGTGTACAAAATTCTACAATTTTTTAACTTCTTTGATAGTAGTAATACTAGATAAATGAGTGCAGTTTAAGATAAAATCTTTAAAAAATTAAGTTAAGATTAGTTTATATGTATAATCAAATTACTTCTCCCATCATTACCTATACTGTTGAGACTGCAAATGCTTTTTAAAGCAGATAATGCTTACATCGTAAATGTTGTGGGGCGTATGCTGCCCATGTGCAAAAGAGTTTATATATTTGGTTGCATTTAACAAAAATGATCAATGTCAAACTTTTACTTATTTATTTAACAGAAATGATCAATGTCAAAGGTAAACTTTTTATTTATTTATTTATTTATTTATGCTTGCTGTTGAGTGGATTAGATCACTATATTCGTGACATATGTATGCCCTACTGACAGGAAAGACCAGAAATTGCATTTATACAGTTGGAAGAATATGGATTATAAGGACAATCCCCCTGCTCTTTCAGACATGGCAGTTACTGGAGATTCCTGAAAGTGTTGCACAATAGCAGAGGCTAGTTTGGAGTCATTTATGACAAATCCTGACAGATAAAAGTTCACAAAGTGATATGGTTACCATTCCTCTTGCAAGGGTGTAGTGGATGCAGGGTATACTTCCATGGCATTATAGATGGCTTAAAGATTCCCTGCATTTCTTTTGTTGTTTTACTTCAGTTTTTTTTTCCTCAAAATTTTTTTATTTTTCAAATACAGTTGAATAAATTCCATAGTGTTTGTATATAATATCTTAATAACTATGTACACTATTTACATCAGCCTGACACTATAACGGAGCTCAATATATACAATTACTTTATAGGTATAACAATCTAGTTATCAGAGTATCCCCTGGATTCACGAATCCCCCAAGTAAGACTAAATAAGTCTTACTCGGAGGCTGCAGTTGAACGGTATGATGTCAGCATTCCATGAATATTCATGAGGGCATGGTGATTCATCCCCAAGTCTAACACGGACCATGCAGGCAAGCTGGGGGAGTGTCCGACTGCCAAGTAGTGTAAAGGTCCACACCCCTGCAAGTGTGTGAAATGTAAAATGTCAACACACAAGAGCGAGTCTGCTCAAATGTCCATGTACCCAACACCACACTCCCTGACATTGTAACCCCCCAGCACAGTTATAAAAAGTAAAACATTAATTCTTTATTCTAATTCCCGATATAGCTGCCCGTATTTGCGAGTTTGTATGCGGGTGTGCCCATTGCTTAGCTGCAGTTAGCAATCTCGACATGGAAGAGCATAATAAGGAATGGTTATGCAAATTGCACCAAATAGTAATAGCGTAGTGGTAGAGTGTTCGCACAAAGAGGAAGTATTCACGGTTCGAGTCCCACCACTCCCCTTCCTATTTTATGTTAAAAATGAGTATATGAAATAAGTCCCGACAGATATGATAAAACTTTTACTAAAAAGCATTGAAATGGCCTATGTGTCAGTGAACAAAATGTAAAGTTATAAAGGAACCTGACACATAATTGTCCGCAGTTAAGCAGCGCTTTACCCAGCGCAATGTAGTTGCCCATAGCTAAATCGTGCTTAACCCAGTGCAATATAGTTGCCCATAGCTAAATAGCGCTATACCCAGCGCAATTTAGTTGCCCATAGCTAAATAGCACTATACCCAGCACAATCGGTTTGCACGGAGGTGCGCGCCGTGCCAACCCGGTCCCCTTCAGGCAACGTGGAGTAACGTAGACCAAAGTTGCTTAAACACAGTCACGCCCCCTAACCTGTCCGGACAGTAGTAAAATAAAAAGCAATGATAAGGTTTGAACCCAGGACACTGTGCACCATAATCAAAGTACTGAACCACTAAGCCACGCCAGCTTAGGATAAACATCCCCTGTTAACATACATATAGTAATAAAAGGTAGATTAACCATTGCTAAGCAGGGCTGCATTCAGCCGAGAATATTCAAAAACGGCCAATCACAGAAAAGTGCGGGAAATGCGGCATATTTTGGCCGCACAGGCGGGAATACTCACTATTACTGATTGTAGCTCTCATCTGCAGTTAGAATGTCTGGTGTCAGAGAGGGAACACGCTTTAGAGCGTAACGCTGGGGCATCGAGGAGTCAAGATACATGGTTTGGCTCCTAGTCCATCAGCATGAGACTCGACTCCTTCAGGGCCAGTTCCAAGGAACGGAGTATAAGGCAGAGGCTTGGAACCGGTTGGCTCATGAACTCACCAGTGCCACTGGCGTCCCAAGGACTGGTGAGCAGGTCCGTCACAACCATGCAGACCTGAAGAGATCCAAGCAGGACCTTCTGAACCAGTGGATCCAGGAGGCCCGTCAGATGCATGATGCCCCACTACTAAGTAGGTAGCCATGGAATGCAATATGTAAGACAAGCTAATATAGTCTAAATAATGGATAGATATGTCTCACTATCCCTTCATTTACTCCACAGCTGCAGGTGCTCATGCTATGAATCAGCAAGCCTATGCAGATAGGCTGCTAAGGCTGCGCCACCAGGCAGGTTAGTAAATATTCAGCATGTATTGTTATATAAAATATGTGAGAGAGCATGACAAAAGTGTCATAATAGAGTGTAGTAACCCATTAATAAAGGTAAAATAAGTGTGGAATACTATCTCTGCATGTACTGTCAGATAATATAAGTGAGCAATCCTGAAAAAGGGTGTTGTAACCTATCAATAAAGGTATAATATGTCCTGAATAGTTCTCCCGTACACACTGTAATATCAAAATAAAGGAGACAGCCTGTGGAAAAGAGTGTTCGATGTAATTAATAAAGGTATAATACTTGGAGTGTGTCTGTGTCAGTTACTTAGAAATGTTGTTGTACCCTTGCATCCAATAAATAGTACTGTTGTATTAAGTGCTGCCAACCCACAGTTCTGCAGTCCCATATAAAGTGGATGAAGGAAGTGGCAGTAGCTGTGAAGCATATAACATTAATTCCCTGAATAAATCCTCTGTATGTACTGTTACATATCAAAAGTCAGCGAGCCAGGAATACAGTGTAGTAACCCATTAAGAAAGGTAAAAAAGTCTGTAATACTATCTCTGCACGTACTGTCATATAAAATAAGTTAGCGAGCCTGAAAAACAGTGTTGGAATCTATCAATAAAGGTATAATATGTCCTGAATATGTCCTCTGTATGCACTGTAATGTCATATTAAGGGGAGAGCCTGTAGAAAAGAGTGTTTAATGTTAATAATAAATGTGTAATACTTGGAGTGTGTCTGTGTCAGTTACATAGAAATGTTGTTGTACCCTTGCATCCAAACAATAGTACTGTTGTATGAAGTGCTGTCAACCCACAGTTCTGCAGTCCCATATAAAGTGGATGAAGGAAGTGCCAGTAGCTGTGAAGCATATAACATGAATTCCATGAATAAATTCTCTGCATGTACTGTAATAAAACAAAATTCAGAAAGCCAGGAATAGAGTGTAGTAAACCATTAATAAAGGTAAAACAGGTCTGGAATACTATCTCTGCATGTACTGTCACAGAAAATAAGTGAGCGAGCCTGGAAAGGAGTGTTGGAACCTATCAATGAAGGTATAAAATTTCCTGAATATGTCTTCTGTATGCACTGTAATATCAAATTAAGGGGAGAGCCTGTAGAAAAGAGTGTTTAATGTGAATAATAAAGGTCTAATACTCGGAGTGTGTCAGTGTCAGTTACTATTAAATGTTGTTGTACACTTGCATTCAATATATAGTACTATTGTATTAAGGGCTGTCAACCCACAGTCCTGCAGTCACATATAAAGTGGATGAAGGAAGTGCCAGTAGCTGTGAAGCATACAGTCCTCAACAGTTGCTAAATGGCTGTCATGCATAGGTAAATCTGGCACATGAGTAGCTTGTCAAGGTGTTCACCAGAAATGTGAGTGTGCTGCATGAAATGTAGGGTGCTGTAGAAAATTAAGTGAAAATGTCACATGAATACAACCAGATGTGTAGATACATCAATATGCAAATAAAATACAAGTATGTAGCAGTAACATCTGCAGCCTGGACAGTTATTAATGCAGATATATGTCAGGTATATAATGAACTAGCCAAACCCATTACACAATCTAATGCATGTTGTCTAGTGTAATAATACATGTAGGGGATATACACTTGCAGTCAATAGGAATGTGGTGCAGAGTAAAGGTACTAATAATATGTGAAAGGATGTTTCTTTTTACCTCCTACTCCATGTGCATGAACATTGCAATTCCACACTTCAATGGGTATGTGTATTCTCATAACATTTGTTGGGACATATGTCCTATTGTTCAATAAACTTACTTTTTACTTTGATGCATGTGCCCTGTTCAAACACCACAATCTTGGTGGCCTGTTGCCACCAAACATCCCTGCATGCTCTTGTAATGTCCACTGTTGTTCAATATATGCATGTGTTATGCTTGCTGTTCAACTGTTGTAACCCTGGTGCGTTGGGTTAATGGGAATATTACTGCATGCTGTTACAACTAATCTGGAATGCTGTTGTCTATGTTGTAATTAAATACACCTAATCACAGAACGTATGGGAAGGCCGGTCCCAGCGGACCCACCTGTCCATCCTCAGCTGGTGATTGCACCTGGCACCAGCATGTCCGGTGCCCAGCCCGGGCTACCCTCCTCCATTGGTCCTGTGCCACCTTCGGGTGGAAGTGCTGCAGCGGATGGGGCTCGCCTCCCCTGCAAGCGTGGGCGGAGAAGGGCCACCTGTCACCCTCCGAATGGTCCAGGTTGTGGTGCGTAGGGAGAACCAGCGTTTAGTCGCTGATCCCCTATGCCAGCTCGAGGCGAGAGTGGCGTGACTCATGGGTGAACCTGCCCCTCCTACACAGCCCTCAGCACAGCCACTCTCAGGTCTGTGAAGGTTCAGTGGAGACTGCCCATGGGTGGGGATCTCAGTCCCACTGTTACCATCTGTGGACTCATGGGCTTGCGATTTCCAAACATCTGTCCCCATCAATTGTGTTCACCCACCCCATGTGTCAAACTCCGCCCCTGTATGTGTCTTGTTTGTCTTGTCTGTTTACCTCCCCAACCTACCTCTCCAAAAATACCTACACCCCCTACCTCACTTTCCACTCTCACCTGAAAAAAAAGGGCAATCTGTACCCACAAAAAAATTACGCCCCATGCATAGCTGCCCATTTTGCACACATGTCCGCTGGACATGTAAACTGATAATTCTAATTGGCAGTACAACATACTTTGTTGTCGCCACCCCTCTCCCAGGGGTGGAAGGAGTCAAATTCATGTCAAAATGCATTGCATATGCACAGCTGTTGCTGTTAAAGAAATGGGCAGCTATGGACCATCCCTATACACTTCCTGCACATCCCGAGCTTGTTTTCCTACTGTCTTTCCCTCTTTGTGCCCCCTTTTTCACCACTTTCCTATCTCCCCATTTTCTTTTCTTTCAAAGAAATTAGCGCGGGGGTTAGCGGGAGTAAGCACTCTCAAGCAGTAGTAAGCGGGTTTAAGCGAGTGTGCGCATATGTGCGCTTAGCTAAGCTTAGCTAAGCATCGCGCAAACCCACGCAAACCTGCTTACAACTGCTTAAAAGTGCCTTAGTGACTCCATGTCTGGGCCCTTGTTCTGCTCATCAGCAATATAAAAACTCTGTCAGTCTTGAACCCCAGACCCTGGATGCACTAGACTGCATGCAGTACCACTAAGCCACAGCAGATATACAATAACTTTGTGCTGAAATAAATATATCATGCATTACAATGAGTGAATGTAAAGGAAAAATAGGAAGGCCATAACACAAAGCTTGTTCTATGGATCTTTACCAGCAATTGTTGTGGAATTGCATTACATGACTGTGATGCGAGAAGCAGCCATGCAAGCAGCAAATGTTACAGAGGCACTTTACAACCCCCACACAGTATCAAAGCAGGACAAACAGTGCCATATCTGATAAGGGCAGAGGCCATACCTAGTAACTGCAACTACTTTTCAGGGATGTACCTGATCATGAAACATATTTCAGCTGTGTCCCTCTAAATCCCTCTGAAAAGTACTGACGTCAGTCAAAAAGGTGGGGTATTACACAATGAATACTGACAATAATAACAGTAGACACCGCCTGTATGTCATAAAAGGAGTACTAATCCATATGCACTGCTTCACTCAAGTCTACACTTACTGTCCCTAAAATGTGTAAGGTGCACCTCAGTTTTAACTACCCATCCCTGACTCCATGCAAAGATGTATCTGAGTGTTTAGTAGGCCTGGCAGAGGCACAAACACACAGGCATATAAGCTATTCTGTTGTTACACACTCTGCAAATAGCTTTGGTAGGACCCCCACAAGCATACCCTTATGTAGGGGTACAACACAGAAATACCAAAGGATGTAACCATCTACTGGTAGCAACTGCCTGTAATAATGCTATTGTAACAGTCCTGAATACACCTGTGAGTTGCAAAGACAAAGAATAACAGTGTAACTTCTGGCTAACATCTGGATAGGTTCACAGTTGTGAACTATGCAGACAGACCAACTGCCTTGATAAACTAACAGGTACGCACCAATCCTTTAAGTCCAGTAAGATAATATTCACACAATAATACATAATGCTCTCTGTATGTAAGCACCCCCCCCCACATTTAAAATATACATGTGTGTTTAGGGTCTACCAAGGGTGTAGGTAGGCATACTCAGTCATGGAATTGTTCAGCTGTCTTGATAACCCTGTGCTAATGTCAACAATAAAAAACACAAACTCTGCAGAAGTGAGTACACTAATATTCACAGTATAACAGTTCACAAACAGTTCATGTGCCAAAAGAATAGTTCTCAATAACTAGATTTGTATAGCAGTTAATAATATGAGTACAAAAGAAACTACATAGTCACATAAATGTTGTGTAAGCATTTGTAGGGGTGAGTTAAACTCTACACTGATAGCTCTGTACTGGAAGTGGCAACAGTCAGGTCTGAGTACAACATGTACATCACTGTCTATACCACTAGCTGCATTTATAAGACGTATACCAACCTTCTGACTTACACAACAATATCCATAGCAAACAAGCATGGGCCCCACTCTGAAATTCTGAAAGGGGTATGCCTACATACCTTAGCAATTTATAGCATTGGGTTGCTATGACAGTGAGTACTGCAATTACCACTCAGCAGGCTGTATGCATTTACCTAATGCTGGGCAATAATTGGTGCAGAGGGCATCACATGCACATGTGCAGATACCTATAAAAGCAGATAGTACTTGCTATCCCCACATGCAATCATTACATTGCATGTTCCAGATAGTGAACAACTCCAAACAGGAAAAAAAAAATCCAAAACAAACAACAGTACATTCCTGTACTTCAGATAACAATAACTGCAAAGCATACACAGACAGACCTGAAAGGGACATACAGGTATGTAACAGTCTGTAGTTACCGGCAAGCAGTAGATGTTTATGGTTAGTACTGTAGAGCCTCTGAAACATGCATATGTGGCAGCAGTAGGTATGTATGTACTGATGCCATGCATGAGTATTGCCATGGAGACATTGTTGTGTAGCTGTGTGCAGTGGAACATAAGTGTGACATTTGTATCTCAGCAGTACATGTCAAACATCTTAACATGTTATCTATGGTCTGTACAGTACTGCGTTTAAATGCAGTTTGGGGGAGTACTGCAAACACCTATATAAACTTGGATGTCACAGAGTAAGACAAGCATGATAGTTACATAATGTGTAGCTTAGTATTGGCAACTGCTGTAGCAGGCTAGCATAGTAATGTATCATTTGCAGCTATGTATACCCTTGTGCTATTACTGTATGCACACATGTGACAACTGTCCATGTTGTAGCAAGGCCCAACAGGTCATCCGTGAGGTGTATGGACTGACAACAGTGTGGACCTTGTGTCTGTATGGCACTCACATATGTCGAGATACATGTGTGTCTGATTTATAAGCATCTGAACATGTGCATAGAGCAAGGGACATACTGCAATTGTTTGTGAAGGGCGGACATTTATATGTTGGTGCAGGTTGTTATGTGCATATATATATATATATGTAGGTTGTAGTGTGTGTCAAACAAGGCAGCATACAGTGCTGGCATATGACATGTGTTGTTCAAACGCCGTAGTATGAATTGTTAGGTATATAGTCTTCCAGATAGGGGGCCCTGCTAAACATATATGGGCTGAGAACACCTTCCATGCATTCTGCACAAGACTGTGCAATATCATTGCATAACTGCATCCCCCTCAACCTGTGCATAATTGATATTCCCACCATGAAAGCTGGACTGTATATGTGCCGATATGCATATCTATGTGTACACCGGTGGATGTTCAAATGTACGGTCCAGCTGAATGTTGTACATGTATTGCCATCCCTGTTGTTAAAAGACCTGTACCCATGAACTAACACATAGGTGGTAGTGTACTCAACACCGGAGGTGTGATAAGAGACTAAGAGACACAGTTGGACAGTAGTGTCCCTAATGATGATCACTGTGCCACACTAGTCATGTAAACCTAGTACAGTCCACATGTCATCAGTAAATGTGTGTCAACTATGGAAACAGAGGTCAGTGTTCCACTCCACTCATCAGTCATAACACCCATCATAGAGTACAATGTCCCTGTTGGTATGTACCTCAGAAGACATCCACAGCAACAGTAGATGCCAGACACATACCTCACAAAGAGTATTACCGGACTCCAACAGATGCCCTATGCTGACTGTCTTACAAATCCACAGCTACACTGTGTCACATACCACCTACCCAGAGGCTACTCCTGCCTAACATACATAGCAATGGTATACACACAGGTGTTGGACATGCTCCATGTAAACAGATGGAACACCAGACAAGATACACACTCTACTGATCTACACCTTGTAATGTAAAAAGCAGAACATGCTCGACTGGAACATTATCATCACAGACACATACCATACTGCGGAACCAACTACCTATCAACAGCATATGAAGGTCCTCATTAGCAGTTGCCATGAATAACCATGATGATTGCATGTGAAATAGGAAACACAACCCGGTAATCACCCCTGTGGCTCTGCATGACAGGGGCACATGAACCTACATTACATGGGTGTTGTAGTGCAGGGTACCATATGTCTAAGTTACATAGGCCCTATGTATTTACCTAGGACACGATACACACACACATGTACCTGTTGCATTACATGCTATGTGAGGTTGACTGTGTGTGATGGAGAATGTGTATGTGAATGTGGCAATGATGTGCATATGTGTGATAGCCTAGTGGGAATCTGTGTATACCATGTTATGTAGTGTTGTAGCTCTAATCCCATCAAGAGGTCTATATGCTATTGCCAGGCAGGAAATGCAGTATGGCATACATTGTGACGTAGTCCCATGGTGTCGACTGGAGTGTGCCATTGTAGGCTAAAGCAGTACATGTATGCTTATTGATTGCTAACACTAGTGAATACAAGTCACATATGGACTGTAGTACTACCTGAAGCTGTAAGCCTCAACTGCACAGAATGGTTTATATCCACATGACCTGTAGTCCTCACACATGACATACCTCAGGCATGAGGTTATGTAGGTGCTGACACACAGTAATGTATGGTACACAGGTAATTGTAATCTGGGATGCCATACCTGTGTGTCTTGTAGGTATGTGTGATGTGTGTGTGGGTATACCTGTAACATGGCCTCGGTGGTATGTGTGTCGCAAGATATAGGTACGTATCTAGCAACATGTATAGTGTAGTACAGCAGTATGCCACCTATAGTGATGAATGTGCACATATGTTACTGGGGGGTTTGCTATCAACAAGTAGTGTGGTGTACTGGTAGTACTGTAACCATGCTGTACATTGATTTCAATGGATGACAAATGTCTGTATGCATTAGCTTCATATACACCTCCTGTGGCTAGGTGTTGCATTGTGTCACATACAGTGTGCCATGTACTGTTGTATAGTCTTACATACTGGTTTCTCTTTGTGGCTGTGCAGAACATGGTGTGGTATATAGTATTGCCAGGCACTGACAGGCAGTTGTGGCCTTAGCAGTCATATGTGGCATTAAAAGTGTGCGTCTACTGACAGCCAATAGGTTGCTATATGTGGCATTTCATTGATGTCTGTACATTAGAATGTTGAGTGTGCCACATGACTTGCTCACAATTACTGTTTAATTGTCTTCCAGGGTTATGTCACACAACAGAAAGCCAGCCTATTCCCCTGAGGAGGAGGAAGTTACCTCAGATGCACTCATCCAACTTTATAACCTTCTGTTCTCAAGATCCTGCCAGGACCAGCACAGTCGCATTGCACTGTGGCAGGATGTTGTTCGTCGGGTGAATGATGTAGGTATGCATAACCGGACTTATGAGCAGGTACGCCATCACTGCAGTGATTTAATCAGACATGTCCGGCAGCATGCCTCCGATGTCCACAGACAACAGCTTACTACAGGTGGTGGTGCTGCTACACATCCCCCCCTCACCAGAGTGGAGGAGCTGCTCCTCAGCATGGTGGCTCCTGGCCAACCAGTACAACACACCTGTGTCATCATGGAGGTCAGAGTCACCCAGCACAGTGATAACGAGCGTGCAGGTAACATGGCACATCCGTAGACCATTGTTATCCCAAGTGTTATAATATGCATTAATCAGATGTGTACTGTGTATGCAGAATATGTGGAGCCTGGTGTTATGCAATACTGATAATTCTGAACATTATCTGTATGCCTGTGACTGTCACCACATGTACTACTGTATAATTGCAGACTCACAGCAGCAATGCCATAGTTGTTGACACTGACATACTGTCTCATATCCTTGCAGGTCCCTCTGGTGTGATAGCAAGTCAGCAGACCCATGCTGGTGAGTGAGCTACAGTCAATTTAGCATATAACATGTGCATGTCATAGGGGAGTTGTAGGCCGTATACACATGTTAAACACCTACACATAGTGCATGCTCTGCATGTTCTCTGTGTGACTATGCACTTCCCAGTGACATGAGTAGCTGACTCATACACATGCAACACACAGAGCATCACAATTAAGTGGGGTACACTGTAGTGGACATTGTATAGACAGAGTCAATACACATGCACACAACATACACCACTTTGTCATATGCAGTATGTGTTAATATGATACACATGGCATATGTAGACACCTGCTGTAAGGTCATACTCCAGTATTCCATATGTCATCAACACAGCACACATACTATACCTGGGGGTAGACGCCTATCATGGGGTGGTGTGACATGCGTCAACACACAACACAGTCATGTTAGGTAATGCTCCCTATTGAACACCTGACATGCCCATGTAACAACTGTCTGTGAACTGTTAAATGTAGCCTAAGTGATGCAGGTCAGGTACAGCAAGATAGTCGCCAGTGTGACATGCATCAGTGACCACATGATGCTGCCTGATGATGGCTCATGGTATTACACTACATACAGTTACAGTACCTGCAGTACTACACATAGCGTTCATTGTCATACACCTGACAGTTGTGTGCATCTGGACATGTTTTGTATACCCATCACTGATGGTGCACAGGACATTGGAAAGTGTTTCAGACTTGCAGTGCAATGTTGTGTCCATGTACACATTGTGTACCAGGGTGTGGCCAATCACTGAACAACACCCATGCATCAACGACATGTATACTGTTATCAACAAGGACTCTCAACACTCGAACTGCATGCTGTTGAGCAACACACATCCTGCATGCTGACACGTGTGATAGGACCCTTTGGGTTGTGATACTGTACTCCACCATCAACCACTAATGATTATGTTCCATATTGCTGTTGGTGTGTGTGTGTCAACTTGAATGTGTAGTGTATTAGTGTGCATGTGTGCATGTGTGCACGTGTGCACGTGTGCATGTGTGCATGGGTGCATGTGTGCATGTGTTCATGTGTGTATGTGTGCATGTGTGCATGTGTGCGAACATCCTGTACAGATGGTAAAGTGTGCTTCCTGTCTCCCTCTCACAGGTGCTGAGGTATTGTTGGATGGGTGCAGCAGGGAACCTGAGGTTACTGCCACAAATAGTGACCATGATGATACATGTGTAGTGGCACAGCCATGTTTGACAGGGTCTGTCGGTGGTCCACCAATCGACAGTACACAGCTTTCCACACCATCTATGCACACATATGTACTGCCATTACATCCCTCTACACCAATGGCCTTAGGTGAGGAACAGCATATGGTAGGCATTGACCATGAAAGTGTGGTATCCATGGCACATGCAACCCCACACAGCAGCCATGCCCAGACACCCAGAATGGTACCACATAGGCATATGTCCAGGGGTTCTTGTGGGAGCATCGCTGGTCATGCCTGCACAGGTCTCACAACCTCAGATATGTTTTGGGCTGTGATGCAAGCACAGGCATGTATGGAACGGTACACCAGGCAGGAACTAAGGGCACAGAGGGCTCATAATACCGCGATCAATGACAGTATCCATGACCTTGCCTGTGCCATCCGCAATTACACCGATGTCATTGATAGACATTAGGGGGAGACACTAGATGTCCTCCGCAATGTGATGTCCATGTGCCAGGACAGTGCAGGACAGCTGGGCCGTCGACGTGGACGTATGCCAGCAACATCATCAGCTGGCAGTCATCGTAGATGACACCCAAGTGCCAGCCACTCCCGTAGTGCCAGTACCAGCCCCAGCAATGTTGTGGCTGGGCTGTCGGTAGACCATCTGAGATGACCATGTGCACTTGGCTCTGGCCAGTCCCAGCAGGGACATGGGTCCAGTCAACATCCCTCTGCCTCTGACGATAGTACACAGTCTGGCTTAGTACCCGATACTGTCCATGTCACAACTGACACAGGTACTGTGTCCATGGCCGGAGACAGTGATCTGTACAGCCTGGCAGGTACAGTCTGTGGCTGTCCCACAAACACCTGTATTTGGCAGCCACAAGGGGGTACTGTGCGCATGCAGACACACACACATACTACCAACATGTAGGGCTAACACATACACACACACATCACATCATCACTGACCCATGCTGTACTGTTGTCCCTGACACACACACATGCACATACATGTTGCTTGGATGGGTCATTGTCGGGCTCTGGAATAATGAACACACACCCTGTGCATATGATGAAACTGTGCCACCTCCTGTCATCTGTGACATTGATGCAGGAACAGGATAACATGGTGCTGATGCACAGGGTGACCTACTAGCAGTGTAACTATGTTAGCATGTTGTGAACAGTAAAGTGTAGTGATATCCTTGTAGGTGTATCTGAGCAGGCATGATGCATCACAGCAGTGATTATCAATTTAGTATTGTTTACACCAGTGTAAGTTCCAAACATGGATTGTCCACACATGTGCCAGTTGGCTGCTGTGTGTGGTACTGGCAGCATGTGTCGGTGAGTGGATGCTACGTGTGTGATGTGTGCAGTACAGATGTCAAGGTGTACATTTGTGAACATGGTGGAGGTGCACTGTTTGCATTTATGTGCATGGTGGGCACATGGGAAGGGTGACATGCCCTGTATTACACAGTGTTAATACTTCATATTTCCTATTGGTGTCCAATATGCATGTCACGATGCATATGTCACAACATGGGTACACATGTGTGTATGACATGGTATGACACTATACTGTGGGTGATACTGTTGATATCGGTCATTGGTTAGCATTCTGGTAGTGTACATAACCTCAACAGCCTGATCTTAACCAATCGTTAGATGATGTCTTGACAACTGACACACAGCTGTAGAATACACAGTAGCATTAGAATCTATCCGGTATTGTATTATACCAGTTACCAGTGGTAATGACCACCACACATTCCCGTGACCACTCCTGTTTGGCATGTGTCCATCCTAGGTACAAGCAGACACACTAGGGATATGTACGCCCATATCTGGTGATGCATACAGTGGCCTACAAAGCATTCCCCAGATTAGACACTTATCCTCCACAAGGGTATCATACAGACAGATACCTGTTGACAAACCCATGTTGTGAAGCTATGAGCCAACAATAGCATAGTCATCCACATTTACTACACATAGTACCCTGATAGTACCACATTCATCATAGCACACAACATGTAGCAGGGGTACCAATGTGTACAAACAGCCACATGTGATTTCATCTGTCCTTTGATATCCACATTCCCAAAGCTATGCTGATGTCCCTCAGTGTATCACATGAGCAATAAGGGGTCTGTATGCATATCCACGGAGTTGTTGTATACCTACAATGATTGGCCATTATTGACAGACTGTGTTGGGTTTGAACATGTCTGTCATATGCCACAGGCATAGACCCACACTCACACTATTCTATAACAACTGTCATGTGTGTGTGTGACACAGATGACCTAGGGCAGAGCTCATTACAGTGGCTGGACTTGCCACATACATACATATGTGAGCTACGGTCCAAGAAGCAGCAGCAACAACTGTCAATGGTAACAGATGTAGTCGTGTTGACAGCAGGCTTTACACCTATGAAGTGAATGAGGTCACATGTACATATATGTCTTGGCCACACAGTTACCAATGTAGGTCACATGTACATATGTGTATTTTCCACACAGATACCTGCAGTGTGCAATGCACATACTGTTGTTTTACTGATATGTCATACAGTAGTAAAAGAAATACCCACAACACATTGCTCAACAGTGTCACACAGACTCAGCAATTGCAGGATTCAGACCCCTACCTACCTATGTCATGATACTAGACAGATATGCATTACCACGATGCGCCATATGCTTTACTGGGAGTTTTCATTTCCACTGCTGTATTTGTGGGATACTGACATCATCAAACCGGCAAAAGGGGAATTCACCTCTTTAAATGTGTTTTCACAGTCTCCATAAAGGCCAGTCCTCTCATAGGATTAGACACACACACACTTACCATTTGCAGGATTCAAACCCCTACCTAACTATGTTATGATACTGGTGAGATACACATTAACACAACGCGCTCAATGCTTTACTTGGAGTATTCTTTTCCAAATCTGTATTTGTGGGGTACTGACATCATCACACTTGGCAAAAGGGAATCCACCTCTTCTAATGTGTTTTCACAGTCTCCAAAAAGGCCACTCCTCTCAAAGGGAATCTCACACACACACATTCACAGGATTCAAGCCCCTACCTAACTATGTTATGACACTAGTGAGATATGCATTAACATGACGCCCTATATGCTTTACTGGGAGTATTACTTTCCAAAGCTGTATTTGTGGGGTACTGACATCATCACACTTGGCAAAGGGGAATCCACCTCTTCTAATGTGTTTTCACAGTCTCCAAAAAGGTCACTCCTCTCAAAGGGAATCACACACACATACATGCACACTCAGCATTTGCAGGATTCAAACCCCTACCTAACTATGCTATGACACTAGGGAGATACACATTAACATGACGCGCTATATGCTTTATTGAGAGCATTCTTTTCCAAAGCTGTATTGTGGGGTACTAACATCATCACACTTGGCAAAGAGGAATTCACCTCTTCTAATGTGTTTACACAGTCTCCAAAATGGCCACTCCTCTCAAAGGGAATCACACACACACATACACTCAACAATTGCAGGACTCAAACCCCTACCTAACTATGTTATGACACTAGTGTGATACGCATTAACACAACGCACTAGATGCTGGGTGTTATAATCTCCACTGCTGTATTTGTGGGATACTAACATCATCAGACATGGCAAACAGGTGTTCACCTCTTTTAATGTGTTGTGAAAGTCTACAAAAAGGGCACTCCTCCAAAAGGGAATCATACACATACATACATACATACATATATGTACACTCCCATGCACACACAGCAATTGCAGGATTCAAACCCCTAACTAATTATGTTATGATACTAGAGAGATACGCATTAACACGATGCGCTATATGCTTTACGATGTGGTTTCTATTTTCCTGCTATATTTGTAGGATGCTGACATCATCAGACTGGACATGGTAATGTGTGTGCACTTAGTTTTATGCAATCCCAGGAATGAACCATGTGGGTCAGCAGGTGTGAACAGCTTGAACAGGAATCCACAATTCATAGCTTGTGTGATCTATCTGTGGACAAATTGGCATTCCTTCATATGATAATACATATTTATGCACAGATTGTTGTTTTTGTGGATATAACATGTGTCTGTGATGTTGATAAAGGGCTATTCAAAGTCGATGTGGGATGTGTGTTGCTCCTTTCAGTGATGTATGTCCTGGGTGGCTGCCTTGAATACAATCTAGCAGGTTTGGGGAACATGATCTGCTCATTAACATACCACAGATGTTTGGGTTGTGTGTTTGTGGGATTACAATAGCTCTGTTCCTGACTGCAATCATGATGGACTCCATGGCCTAGCAGTTCAGACTTCATAGGCCTATAGGACTATAGTTCCCATGGTCTGTTGTGCACCAACACTTGTGGGGTGTGCCACATGTTGCTGTAACACATTCAACAGTTTAAGATCCTGTAGAGAGTGTGAGGCTCAACAGACTGTTCAGGTGCAGGGTCTGTTTGTTCTGTTGTTCACTTATGACACATATGGGGAAACAATGTTATCCACGTGATGGGATTCATTTGTCTTTGGGAGGAGCAGTTTACACATTCTACATGTCATATCTCCTGGTATGATGATAGGGCCTTTGGTCACTGGGAGGTGGGTATGTATGTATGGGCCTGTCTGACAGGATGTCGACATTGTCAGTCAGGTACAGCTGACCCTGACTCAGGACATATATGGCTGTACATTGCTATTTCTGACATAGCTGAAGGAGGTGTAATGGTTCTGTCTGAACTCCTTCGCAGATAATCTTTCCAAAGCAATGACAAACCTGAACACTACACCCGTTATATTCTTTTACACACTTAACACACTACTGATCCTTTGTGGTCAGTCAACAGCGTATGTCATCATTATACCCTGGCATGTACAAAGGTCAGTTTTGTGTGTACTCTCGAGTCCAGCTGGTGCATATTGGAATTATAACACATTGTTACTACTGCCTTATGTACACAGAGAACCCTGTCCTCCTACCAATAAACTCATATATATGTGAGAGATGCAACTGTATAGACAGACAGGAGGCTGAGCTCTCACAAGCCGTGACTGGCACAGTCTATCAGGTGGTGATGGTAACCACACACACCACAACTCCAGTCTCACATGGACCTATGGTGACAGCAAACCAAATACATTACCACACAAACACATACTCAGAGCCTCTAAATATACTCTGCCTAAGCAGCAGAGACATCCAAAGCAGACAACCAAACAACTGCTAACCCACAACTATATACACATATCACATAGTTCACTAAGTCAGTGTGCCACACAGTCACTGCCCTTAGGCCTACACAACACACCTAATACACTTGTAATAGGTGACTATAATTGTCAGTCACACTGACATCCCACTCACCAGGCTGAACAAGGTGAAGGTCACTTTGTGCTGTCTGTCGGGTGCCAGGATCTGCCACATGACACATGCACTCTTGTCAGCCCACTGCAAGTACAAATATGGCTCCATCATTGACCATGCTGGTGTGTAAACCCTCAGACGTTCCTCCCTGGACTACATGACAAGAGACATAGTGGAGCTCTCTGATCATGTAGCTCAGGCCAGTATGACCCTGACCTTGCATAGCATCTTACCCTCACTAAGAATTATGTCACAGTATACAGACAAACTGATCACTTTTAACAGTTGGCTAACATATTGGTGTCATTCACAGGGGATCCAGTGTCTGTCAGCCTGGGATTACATGCTCGACATGCCACATAGATTTGCTATGGACGCCATGCACCTGTCACCCCTAGGCTTTCACAGACTGGCTTAGGATCTTGCCACACCCATAGTGGCTGTTTGAAGCGAGCCTCAGAAGACAAAACCACCTCCATAGATGTTACAGGGTAAAGGGAACGGAGAGTAATGCTGCTCAACAACAGATGTCTAACCCTCAGAATGCATGCACTCAGGACACACATCAGTATGGAGACTGTGGATATATGTGCAGTAACAGACACCTGGTTCAGGCTTCCAAAGGCACACCAGCACTACCAGGTGTTACGTCTTACCATGATTTTTGGACACAAGACTCGGACCAGCCAGCAACAATAGGGGGGGTATCCATATACATCATACATGCACACACCTCTGGGTTGGTAGCACTGCACAAAGCATTGGAGGACGTACATGTGCAAATGACAGTGGGCCAAACTGCATTTCAGTTTGTAGACTGCTACAGACCACACTCCCATACTTGGGAACAACACTCGTTATTCCTGGGAACACTGGGGAATGTGAAGGTCTCACCAAACACCATTATATTGTGTGACTTCAAATACACAAACATTGACTGGGAATACTACTCATGCACCGATGCCCTCACACAACAGTTGCTAGGATTTATAGACTCAAATGTTATGGCAGAACTGGTCAACACAACCACAGGGGGTTAAAATATGTGGGACCTGATCATCACCAACATGGGGACTCTATGCTCCACACCAGAGGTATACCCCTCATTGTTAAGGTCAGAACATACATTCATCTCACTGGACATACATATCCCATACACACACACATCCTAGGTGATCTCAGTGAAGTACTTCTCATATGCAAACGTCACACTTATACAAACCGAGGTGGTATCCGTCAAAGACCCTGGGACAGTGTTAATTACGGCTCAGATCACTTAATCCTTTACAAACACATTCTATGGACAACTACTGGAATGCATGGATCATGCTATCCCAGATAACTACAAGACTCACTCCTCCAAATGCAGGGGACCTGTCTGGTGGACCACGGCCATTAATGAGCTATACAAGGACAGGAGGAGGCTACTACATGATAGAGCACAATCCCAATCAGGAAGGCATCTCTGATCAGTACTATGGAATAGCTACGATCATTTGTTGATTCATCTGAGGGCCACTTCTAACGGACACTTGCAACAGACACTATGGGCAATCACAAGGCCTTCTTTAGTTATGTCAGGGACCTGGGTGGGAACTCACAGATATGCTGTGAGTTGCTGCATAATGACAAAACATACAGTGAACCCACTGACATTGCAAACATCCTGGCATACAGGTTCAGTGGAAATGTTTCCCCACCATCCCCCCTGCAGTGCACATGTCCATCCCAACAGGGTGTAGCCTCCCTGACATCACTGATTAACAGGTGAGTGCTGCCCTCTCCATAGCAGACAGCGCAGCATCAATGATACCAGACGGTGTCCCGGCCTGCGGCTTACACGAGATTCATGACAACATTCACACTCACATTATGTCACTGTTCAATATCAGAGTTACTATGGGATTTTTACCCAATAAATGGTGTACAGCAACAGTGTTCCCACTCTACAGTGGTGGTGCCACAAGGGACCCTCGACAATATTGCACTATATGCCTAACTATCCTGGTCTGCTAAGCTATGGAGCGTATCGTCATGGAACACATACACATAGACATTGTGAACCTACAGACACTGGATCCTACACAGTTTGGCTGTGTTGTGGGCAGATCTTGCCTCTTGCACATGTTTGATGTCTTTAAACAGTAAACAGGTCCATAGACTTACGGAGGGTTGTCCACACAGCCTACCTGGAGCTTGCACAACAGTTCATCACAATACCCCACTCGACCATTATACATAAGCTCACCGGCTTCAATATCTACACATATGTCACAAGATGGATTGCTAACTGGATCATGGATAGCACCCACATGGTCAGTATTGCAGGTGCCATGTCTGACTATACACCAGTTACACGTGGCATCCCACAGGGCTCAGTCCTGGGACCTCTCTGGTTCCATATATATTTCTCAGACGTACTGGCTAACACAGGAGGAATATGGCTGACCATGTTCTCAGATGACTGCAAACTGTATGCCATACTCGACTCCACAGCTGGCGCAAGCATCCTCATAAAGGGTCTCACAGAGATGGATAACTGGTGCCAGAGCCATGGCCTACAGATACCTTCCATTACGTGCATAGTCATCACCTTTGGTAGTGACAACGTGCCCACACATTACCATATAGGTGATGATACATCACATACAGTGTGTATGATTTGTGATTTGGGGACATGAATAGTTAGTACTCCCGCCTTTGACATTCATGTTGCCAATGTTGTTGGACACACCTTCTATATGGCCCACCTTATCCCATAGGGTTTTACATCTAGATCGGGGGGGGGTCATTGTGCCCCTATACCTATCAGGCCCATGCGTAGATACAATGGGCCATTTCAGATGTACCTTACCCAACACCTGCAGCAACTGTAATGTCCACAAATGTACCAAACCAAGTGGATCTACGGACTCACACAGATGGTATGCACAGTTTGGCTATGGTGACCACAGCTCTTGTCAGTTGCTTACTGCCTACTTGGATGCAATCTGTGCCTGTTGTTTGAAGCCATGTCCATCACTGCATTGATGGACAGGCTCCACCTCAGGATATCAAAGTCCCTTACAGCTACACCTCCAGGGATGGGAACGTCAGCACTGATGTTAATAGGACATGCTGGAGGGGCAGATTACCATCCCAGAGGCTACACTCACTCGGGAATGGAATTTCAGTCACACATACACGGAGACCCAAACTGACCACCTACAGGTGACATCTTGACAGGTGGATGGGTGATCATATGTTTAGCCCTGGGATGTGTTCTGGGTCCCTGCTGGACAGAGGCTGAATAACATGAGCATGTGTGGGATATCTTGTGTGACCTACTATTCACAGGCACAGTCTAGATTAGTAAATCTAGCAGGGTTGCATGAGCCAAACACACTGTGGCTAGGCTTATAGATGCCCTAGGGCAGATAGCCTAGTGTCAACCTCTGATCCTATGATAATGTTCGGGATGCACATAGTTCTGTGATGGTGCTGTTTGCAGGTTTTGTTCCTTCTTTGCTTTCCCACTTTCGATGAACAACCTAAGTATCTGCATAACATATTTGATTATGACAGGCTTTCACTATATTATATCTGTGTCTGTTATCATATAACTGTGTGCACATGATGGATTGGTGATTAGTGCAAGGTTCCTGGGTTGACACATGCAACTGACGGATATGTGTGGCCCACTGCTGTACTCATACATGCCCTAAGTGTGTGAGCATGCCCAGTTCAGTCTTTCAGTATTTTGTTGCCTGACATTTGTCTCTTATTTTCAAGTGTGTGAGCATGCCCAGTGTGACCTTGCAGTATGTTGCTGTCTGAGGTCCACTATATTTGTTGATGTGTGTGAACATTCACAATATTAACATTTATACTATATGTGTGTTGTATATCAGGTTCTATTCTTACTGCATGCCTCACCTTTGTGTCTTAACTCGGCAGGGATTATGCTATGCCTGCAAGGTTTCCATGAGATACTTTGCATAGACATATCAACCTTTTTTCATACAAGCTGACCATTGACATACTGTCATGGTTTAGTGGTTCTGTACTATGACTATAGTGCACTGTATCGTGGGTTTGAGGACTGTCACTGCTTCATTTTTTCATACATGGTAGGACAGACTGCTTCAAGGTAAGTGAAGCATATATGAACATGTTTACCTGCTTTTGCTGAGTTATGGTCAAAGTTGACTGGACTTGCACAACATTGATCAATGTTGACCAACATTGGTGAACAGTGCCCAATATTGCTCAACATTGCCTGTAGTTGTGCTACTTAGTGTGTGTGCATTTTGTTTACATATACTAAATAGTGCTGAGAGCTGTTTAGCACTGCTTTATATTGCTTAACACATAGCAATCATGCCTCAGATGGTGCTGCAGGGCTGCCTATGTTGGATGCACATTGTACACTCCCTATACATGTTTGTTAACAGGTTGTGTTGAGTTAGGCATCCCTTTTACTATGTGTGCGAGTCGGAGAGAGGTATCATTTCCAGGGTTCCTACTGAGCCAGTGTATATGCTATGCATTGCCTCATTGCCAAGGCCAAAGCATACTGGGCACGCCTCCTTCTGCCTACTGGGGCAGGCTCAGGTTGTTCCTCCTCTGAGTCACTCTCTGCCTGTGATGGCCTTGGCATGGGTGGGGGGGGGGCTGTTGTGCCCAGCCCTATGCTGCTCCTGCTGCAGCTGTTTTCGCAGGATCATATTGTGTAGCATAGCACATACCATGACAATTTGGGTACATGTAGTTGGTGAGTACTGCAAGGCTCCACCAGATGTGTCCAGTCACCAGAACCGTGACTTGAGCAGCCCAAACACACACTCAATTACATTTTGTGTTTGTGCATGTGCCTCATTATAGCGTTCCTGTTCAGGTGTGTGTGCATTTCTGATGGGTGTCATCAGCCACGGCTCAAGTGCATATCCAGCATCCCCCACTAGATGACCATGAGGGATGTCCCCATTGGCAAATGTCTGGTACAGCTGTGTCAGATGCCAGATATGGAAGTCATGGTAGCTTCAAGTGCAGCCAGCACACACATTCATTATTATGCCCTGGGCATCACACATGACCTGGCAGTTGATGGAGGGGTAACCCTTGCAGTTATAGTAGACCCTACCCCGCTCACCAGCTGGTGCTTTAATGCGAATGTGCGTGGAGTCTATTGCACCCACTACCTCAGGGTATTCCGCTATTTGCTGGAAGAGGTGCATATTGCTGGCCAATACCTCATAGGAATCAGGAAATATACATGATCATCGACATGTGCTGACATGGCATTCAGGAACTGGTGGAGTACCCTGGATGCTGATGCCTGTGAAATCCCCATCATATTGCCAGTTGGTCTCTGGAAGGTACCTGTTGCTAGAATTCTTAGGCCAACACATACCTTGGTTTCCATTGGGATGGGTTCCCCTCTGTTGGTTCTGTGTGTGAGGTGTGGCCTGCACAGCTCAACAATTTGCTGCATGAGGTCTCTGTCCACTCTATAGCGCTCCACTATCTCCAGCTTATGTAGCCCCTGGTAGGTTACCCTAGGCCTGTACACTCTTCTCCGACTCCTTACTGTGGGTTGCTCAGCAGCATTCACATTGTCACCACCCTCAGCATGTTGCATATGTTGCCTTATAACAGCAATGGCAGCCCCTAACATATCTTTGTCTCAGTAAAGCTTTTTCAGTTTTCACTTCTATTAGCTTACTGCAGTGTTGCAGTGTCTCTGAGAAACACATACTGGAAAGTTGTTTGCTGAGTTTCAAGTGCTGGGCTGGGCTGGGCTAGTGCACTGCCTGTGTAATTGCCTGATTCTGATTGTTTCCACCTGCTGGCTCTGCTAGTACTCCCTGGTTAACTTCCTACTATTTGTTGTGCTTCCTTTTCCCTTTCTATTTCCCCAGGGGGCAGCGCTGCTCACACAAGTGCAAACACGCGCACACCAGCTCACACACGTGCACACATGCTTACACGGGCTAAAACTTGCTTACTCTTGCTAACACGCATGCACACAGGTGCAAACGCGCTTACATGGGCTTCAACATCCTTACACTTGCTTACTCAGGCTTACACACGTGCACACAGGAGCACAGGTGCGCACACAGGCTTACTTGCTTTTACAGGCGTGCACACGCACACATACACGTTGCAGGCATTTCTACAAGAATCTTTGGTGTTGTTCACAGCGTACACTTTCAATTTCTTGCCTTTAGCTAGGTTACCTATTGACACACCTCTTCCAGTGACTAGCATCTGACAGCAGACACATGCCACTCTACTCCAATGGGCTTCACTTCTCTCAGACATACCCCCCTTATGATGTCACCTATCATCTACTCTGTTACACCCCTTATCCTACTCCTACTCTGCACTGACTGTGCTCATTTGCTATGTAAACTTGTGATTCACTATCCTTACTCTCATTTGCATAGGATTGCCTACTAATGCTTGGTTACATCTCTTAGACTGGGCTTGCCCCCTTAGCAACCTCTACTCGGTAGCCATGTTGTCTTTGCACTGCCATTCCCTTGCATTGTATATTAGGGATTACTGTAAAATCCACATGTATGCATTTTAATTTATTGGCTTTCTGATTTTTATAGCGCACCATGTTTGTGTGGCGCTGTGCTACGCTTAAACATCGGAGATCGTGAAAAACATATTTTTTATTTTATTTTAAGTTTGCATCAGTGGACATTGCCAATGGCCATATTTTTGGCCATTGGCATGCTTCCCCGACTAGATGCATCCTTTATTTCGAGCTGTCACAGCTCCATTTTGCTATTTGCAGAACCGTACTTAGTTGTCAACTGAGTACATTTCTGCAAATAACACTACTCTTACTCAGACAGGTTCGGGCTTCCTGGATCGCAAATTGACCTCATTTGCATAGCTTTCAGCTGCAAATGAGGTAATTTGCATATCCTAGCCCTGTCTGTTTAAGACTCGTTTTGGGTGCTCTGTTGCAGGCCCCTACTGGCTGTTCTTGGATCGCTCGGCAGACATGATGTCTGCATGGAGTTTTACTCTACTCTTAGACTCCGTGCAAGCCTCCATGAATCCGGCCCTATATCTGTTCATTATTGTAAAGTATCAATCAATGATATGACTTTTTTCCATGGATTGTTAATAAATGGCTTAGGATGAATCCTTAATTCTTTAATTTTAATTTTCAACAATGCTGTGGTCTTCAGTAGGCTGTAGAAGTCTTCCAAAGTCGGTATTGTGTTTGTATTCCATCTTCTTATTATACACTTCCTTGATATTGCAAGTATTGTCCATACTAGATACATATTTGACTCATTCAAATGAGGACCTTCGTACACATTTAAAAATACTACAGATTTAGATAAGTTAAATGATTCATTAAATAAAGCTTATAAAAAGTTTTTAATACCATTCCAAAATGGCTTAATTTTAACACAGTCGAAAAAAATAGGATTCCAATCTGCATTGTGTATTTGCTCACACCTCCAACATATTCCCTTTGTGGAAGAATTAATTTTAGTAGTTCTATCTGGAGTTAAGTATGCTCTGTGCAAGCATTTCCAATTAAAAAAACTTTCCAGTATTGTGTAAAGGATGTATGTTTTATTGATAATAAAATATTTGATTTAATTTCTTCAGTTAGCCGTAATGAGTGTCCTTTTGTTATATAATTCCAATATGAGGATTTGGGTGTTGTTTTATAATTTATCAATATCGTGTAAATTTTTGAAATACTATTTCCCATGTCATAATCATTATATATGATTTCATATAGGTAATTCATAAGTTTAAGCATTTCTTTAAATGAAGAATTACTAATTATTCTACATACATCTTGTGAATATGTCAGAATGCTTTGTATAGTTAGCCAATCTTGCTGTGGAATTTTGTATGTTGTTTCTATTGTTTGCATATTCAGAACTTTTAGTTCTTTGATATATTGAAACCAACAAACAAATCATTTCTGTTCCCAGGAATTAACTATTTCTCGTTATATTTTATGTGGATAGCTATTTATAACTATGAATGGTGCTAAAAGATCGAACCAGATTTTTAAATCTATATTTGCATTAATACTTTTCCTAAATGAGTCAATGTAATAATTAATCATACGAGTTTTAGTGGGCTTAGTTACGTTATATTGCATACTAATACACATGTGCCATGGCCAATTTTTTTTGTCTATTTGAAATTTTTTTTTGGTAAATCAAATTCATTTGTTGATATTACAGTTACTAATTCTTTCCAATTTGCAGTATAATTTGGACATATCCAGTCTGAGATTGTTTTAGATATTGATGCCTTTATATATGTTTCTATATTAGGAAAGTGTAATCCTCCCTGTTTCCATGGTCTGATATGATATATTAAAGCTATTCTGTTTCTTTTAGGAAACCATAAAAATTTTATTAGGCATGAGTTTATTTCTTTGACTATATTCCTTTCTGGTAACAGTTGTATTGCCAAAGCTATATGTAGAATCTTGGGTAGTAAAACCATTTTTATTAACTGTAGTGTATCTTCAAATGTTAATATTATTTTGTTCCACTTTTCCACAGAGATTTTAATTGTACTGATGATATCATTGTAGTTTTTTGAGACTAATTCATTATTATCCTTGCAAAACTCAGTTCCTAGATATTTAAAGATAGATTCTTGTTTCCCTATAATGTGATTTCCCCTTCATTTGCAATTCCTTTTTTTTATTTAAAAATAAAAAAATTTGATTTTGATTTATTGAAATGGAGTCCTGAAGTCCTGTAAAATGTGACAGTTAAAATATCTAATTCTTCCAATGTCTCTTATGTATTGGATAATGTTAATAATATGTCATCAGCAAAGAGCATTACTTTAGAATTGTATTGTTCATAAACATCTACTCCTTTGATTTTTGTATTGTTATGTATTGAATCTGCCAATATTTCAATAGCCAAAGCAAATAGAATCGGTGAGATGGGACATCTTTGTTTAGTACCCTTTGTTATATGTATAGATTCAGAGGTGAAAGGACCTAGCTTAACATACTCTAAATTATTTATATATATATATATATCCTTTGGTAGATGAACAAAGGAAGGAGGAAATTCAAATAACACCAGAATTTTGAATAAATAGCCCCAATTTAGGGAATCAAAGGCTTTCTCTATATCTAAGCCAATTACAAGTGTTTCTTTATTTTCTTTATTAACATAATCTAGAAGAAAAATTATCCCTTTAATATTGTCATGTGTGTCACTATGATATATAAATCCAGTCTGATCATTATTTAATGTTTTGGATAGTGGTATTTGCATTCTGTTAGTTAATATTGTCATAAATATCTTATAATTATTATTTAATAATAAACACAACTGAGAAGGAAAAAGTGCTTGGAAGCAGTACCAAAATCACTATAAACCAAAGCACTTGCAGAACCAGCAAACAAAACGCCTCTTCAGGTCAGTGAACCAAAAAGATTTATTTAACGCCACAAAACAATAACTTGCATTTTCGTCCTTAGACTTAATCAGAATGAATAGTTAACCAAGCTAGTAATCTCCTTAAATATTTAATAATGATATAGGTCTATATGAGGTACAGACATCTGGGGTTATGTTTTCCTTTAGGATTGGTGTGATTAAGGAATATCTCAAAGAGGGTGGTATTAAAGCTTGTGACTAAATGTCTAATAGAATTTTATGCAAGAGGGACAGCACCTTTGAAGGAAAAAGTTTATATATTTCCATAATTATGCCATCTATACCTGGAGCTTTATTATTTTTACCCTCTTTTATTGTATCTGTAATTTCTTTTTAGGATATGGGTGCTCACAGATCTAGTTTTCATTTTTCTGGTATTTGTTTATATTAGAACATTTTTCATCTAGATTTAATTGATCAATATATATATTTTCTTTTTGGAAATTTTCCATATAGTGATTTTTATAGACAACAAGAATGTCACCTATATCCAATACATTTTTCCCTTTCCTTTCATGGAAGATACTTTTAATGTTATTAGCTTTTGATCATATTTGATTCTTTTGGATAAATTATGTAGATATTTGGGAGAAGTGGCCAAGGTTTTCATTTTTAGTTTTTCTAAAGCTAAGCTAGTTTTATGTATTAGAATTTCATTGTATTTATTGTTTAATACTTCTACTTTCTTTTTCATCTCCAAATGATTTTCATTTTTTCAGCTTTTACTGACAAAGGTTTGGATTGTACATCTAATAATTTGGAATCCCATTTTCTGATTTTTTTTTTTATACCAAGTTGGGGTTTTGCATATATGTAAGCTTTTAATTAGTCCCATATCATTATTTTATTTACCTCTGTGGTGTAATTAATATATAAGAAGAACTGTAATTCATATAATAACCAGGGTTTGAACTCTTTAATTTTAGTTATATATGCTGGAATTCTGGAGTTAAAGACTAATGGTTTGTACCCATTTTGAAGTTTTAGTATCAATGAATTGTGGTCTGAAAAGGGGCAGGGAGTGATTGAGAAATTAATGATTTTAGAGTGTAAGTAATGGGGAGCAAATATTTTATTTATTCTAGTTTGGGTACCAAATCTGTGATCTTGATGGGAAAACAACAAAGATTTATCTTTTTTAAATTTGAAAGTATCTACAAGATGAAATGATTCTACCCACTTGTTTAAAGCTTTAAAGCTTTTGATACAGCAGATGTACGCAGCAGTCTATTTGTAGTTTCAGAAATATCAAATATACAGTTAAAATCTCCTCCTAATATTAAGTTGCCTTAATAATTATTGGAAATTAAATCCAAGTGTTTTTTAACAGTTCCTAATCCAATGCCTAGGAACCAGTATAGAGTGGCTAGGATCCATATTATGTTATTATATTTAACTATTACTAATGCCATAAGGCCTTCTTTATCTTCATACTTATAAATGATTTCTGGGCTAATCACATTTGTTTTCCATAAAATTGTTACCCCTTTTGTCTTTGTGTTATAAATGGATTGCGCCAATATCATATATTCCTTAGGATTCCATTTATAATTGTCATTTGTTTTGAAATTAGTTTCTTGAAAGAAGACAATTTGTGCTTTCTTCAGTTTTAAATATTTCAGTAGATTTGATCTCTTGCTAGGATTGTTTAAGCCATTGGTATTTAAAGATAATAAAGTTAAATCCATCTTATGTTATTTAGACTATGTATTTTTTGTTTTATTGTGACTATTAAACATTTTCCTCTGATAACTATAAAGTATATGTTTGAGCTTTTAAAGGAAATTATCAGTTTTATACTTTGAGTGTTTACCAATAAAGTAATGTTTTGGCCAGGCATACTAAAAATGTTTTTGTGAAACAAATTTAAATTAATAAATGTTAACCAAACTAAGCTCCGCACTAGCCATGGAATGAAAATCATTCCTAATCTGATGGATAAACCTAAATCCATCAGATTATCACTCATACCTTGACAATCTAGAACATCTGAGCTCCATACATTGAATTATCATATGGAGAATATTTGTAATAGGAATAAGCAATATTTATATTATTTTGAACAGATATAGTACTATTGTAGATTAGACAGAATTATGATGCAATATGAATGTCTACTTATTGTGTAAGCAATTAATATTTACATGAAAGATAGATAACAAGCATAGTAAAGTAGGATGTATCATATATAAAACCTCAGTAAAATATTATACCACACAGTTATTTAACATATTCACCCTTATTGATGAAGTCTTTCAAAACTTATTACTTAATATAAATAGATGGCAATAATATTTTTATCTAATGTTTATAATACAATGTATTTTACTGGATATATCAGAAGTCATATTTCATTGTTTGCCAGCATTTAAGTAATCACTTTGTTTGTTCTTAACTTACTTAAAGTATCAAGTTTGTTTTATGTGAACATTGATGAAAGTTAATGCATTTTAATTATCAGTGCATCCTTCTTCCCACCATTTCCTACACATAAAGATTTTCATATCTGTCATTTCTTATAATAAAATGAGTGACATTATGGGTTAAAAACAACACATTCACTTATTGTGATTAATGATTACAAATTCCCTTTCCATATTCATAAATTGCCATTTTATGGCATATACTGAAATGTTTTAGATATAATCAGCAAAGGATAAACTGAGTGATAATTGTCAATGTAATACTATTTGTTCAGAATGAGATTGTTACATTCTGTGACATTCCTAGTTCAGGTTTCTATTGTTTCCCTTAAACAACTTTGTCAGTTTGATTTAATATATAAAACATTAGTTACCTTGGTAACAGCTTAAGTATTACGTATGGTCAAGATGGGTTACAAAACCACAATTCAAGTTAAAGCAATTATATGACTTGTTATGCACATTTACTTATATGAGAAAATCATCATGCTTCCCCTTGATGTTCAATATAGTGTATGTCATTTATGACAAGTTAAAACAGTAATGTTGTTATACACAAGCCCATGTTATTAACTGAGTATCTACTGTCAATTTAATGCTATTTGTTCAGAATATGATTGCTACATTCTGTGGCATTTCAAGTTCAGGCTTCTATTGTTTCTCTTGAACAACTTTGTCAGTTTGATGTCATGTATAAAAAATTAGTTACCTTGGTAACCGCTTAAGTATTATATATGGTCAAGATGGGTTTCAAAAACTACAATTCAAGTTAAAGCAATTACATGACTTGTTATGCATATTTACTTGTATAAGAAAATCATCATGCTTCCCCTTGATGTTCAATGTAGTGTGTGTAATTTATGGCAAGTTAAGACAGTAGTGTTATTATACACAAGCCCATGTTATTAAATCTTGTCTTTAATATCTAAATTCAGCAGACTGCGTCATCTTATATGATGATTATATATTTTATGTCTAGATTTACTAAAATCATACATTACATAACTATTTTGTGTGTTTTTATTTTGTGGCTGTTTCTTAGTTATTTGAGAGACCACAAGCTGTAATGCTTATTATTATTATTAGCTCCTTCCAAGCATGTTTATACAGTCCATAGACTTTAAATTATGAGACCCTTCTAGTTTCTTATTTGTTGTAAGTATATTTCCATCCTTACATATACACATATCAGTACTTCAAGCACGGGCAACAATGCCCATCCAGTTTTGCCAGAATACCATTCACTATTTCATGCGGTGTGTTTCCAGGCTGTTCTTAAAATATCCAAACCAAAATTTGTGCTGTTTTATTTTACCTGCCTGTTCCATGCAGTGGCCACTCTGCCAGTGAACCACTGAACACACCTTCCATTTGCACAGATATTTTCACAAAGGAAATCTGATGACTCTCTAGTACTTCCCGGCAACCCCAAACAACCCTAGAATCAACTATCCTCACATGTCCAACATGTCCGAGCAAGCTCACCTCCCAGACACTGCAAAGGGTACTGCACAAGACCAAGTGCTCTTAGCCTTTCACAGTAACTCAGACTTCCACTCTTATGTAAGTCCTTAATGTGTTTGGACCAAAATACATTTTAAATATAAAATTGCACTTATTATTTATTTTTTTTATCAAGAATCAACTTAATGAGCTAAACAAAGTGCTGGGAGACCATCTTACTTCAGTTTTTGATGTTTCAGAACTTGGAGTTCTGAGTATTGTACTTTCAGATGACAAGATGTTGTTTTTCATATAATTAATTATCACAGGTTGACGGTAATTTTTCTCTTAATATGGCAATATGACAATACATGTGCATAAAACAATGCATTTCACCGTAAAAGAAAAGCACAAAATGGCATGCCACAAATCAAAGCAGGATGCTGGTGTTTAATGTACATGATGATATAAGAATGGGATTTACTAATCACACTGAGCATTTCTCACCTGAATCTCAATTTTGTCAAGCAACAGTTGGTATTCAGAGTTAGAACATGGAACTTTCAAGGAACAGAATAGACCCAAAGTTACACGGTGTTGGCAATAGCATATTTAGAAATGTAAGGGTCTGGTAGTTGCATGAAGGACTTAACACTATGCAAAAACATGCATAGTGTTAAGTCCTTTATAAAATAATTTTAGAAAGTTTAATTTACTGACCAGATACACTAAAACAGCAACATAATAACACACTATTCATTTTTTTCATCAAAAGCACATTATAAGACATTCTCTTGTGATTACAGAAGCAATTGTGGATAGACAGAGACCTGCTGATACTAGTAATAAAATGCCAAAAAACTACCAATACTACTCTTAAGAAACTACTCTAACAATTGTGGGTCATCTTACTAAAACGGATTATTACAGAAAGTATATTTTACCTGACTATGCTTAACCAGGTACTTGTTTAGAAACTATTTTGATTCCAGATGGCATGTGAAGATATTTTCTTCCTCTGTTTTTTGCATATTCTTGGGTATCTGTGAGTGCATGAATGAATGTTATTGCTAGTTTATGCTCCAGCAGTTGTACTGACTGAATTGTTCCAGTGTCTGCAGTTACTGTATTCAAAGTGTTAAGTTGCACTATCATCTACACACTGTCTCATTTGGCTGTTTTGTGTCTGCAGCAAGAAATACAGGAAGAATATTCTTTCATGAAGAGTAGCACTTTTAAAGATGAAGTCACACATTATGACCTGAATTTAAAAGCTTTCCTCTATAGTCCATTATATTTATAGAATGTCCATTAGAATGTATCCATTCAAGAATAAGACTGGGCATGAATGAAGTCTCTGTTTTTTGTTGTCTTGCTTTAGATTGGATTCACAGTAACTTTTTCAAATGACTTACACTGCACTGCTAATACTCATAAAAGTTAACAGTGGACAATGTAGCCTTTCACAACAGCACAAAAAACAAGCATGTTTTTGCATAGTGCTAAGCTCTTCGTGTAACTACTAGACCCTTACATTTCCAAATATACAAAACCCAACACAGTGCAACTTTGGGGCTATTCTGTTCCTTGAAAATTCCATGATCTGACTCTGAATATCAGCTGCTACTTGACAGAATTGAGATTCAACTCAGTGTGATTAGTGAATCCCATTCTAATATAGACATGTACATTAAGCACCTGCATCCTGCTTCGATTTGTAGCATACTATTTTGTGCTTTTCTTTTATGGTGGTATGCATTGTTTTTTGCACCTGTAATGCAGATCTGATATTTTATTCTTACTAGGTTTGCTTCATTTGCTCTGAAAATTGTTCACTTGTTTTAAATATCATGTTTTATATGACACCTTATTGCATCAACTATAAGTGACTGATATTCCTGCTAAATCAAAATTACCAAACCAAATGACTAAAGTGGCATCTAAGAAAGACAATTAAACTAACAGAAGGCAGAAAAAATTTAAAGAGTATAGATACTCTTGTACCCCCATGTGGAGTTGAGAGCCGCTATACTCCCCTCTAGTCTTATGCCCCAGCTCTGTGGAAGTCCTTTGCTAAGTTTGCTACAATGCAAAGCAAACTATTATTGCTGCTACACTGTGTAACTGGAGTTGACTTTAATAGTATGGGTGGGTGGAAGGGGTAGCCTCACATATGTGAAGTACAGAGTGGGGGGGGGGACTGTAGTTCAGTGAGGTGTGTTTTGGCAGGATATGCTTTCTACCTGTAGTAGATGCAACTTTAATCTGAAATATACGCATAATGCAGATTATACAAAACATAGGTAGTACACTGCCTGAAGGTGTGGCTTCTTAGTTGGAAACAGGCTACATATTTTATGAAATATCTTTAAAATGTCACATTATACACAACTAACTAATTATGAGCTGTCTCACTGCAGAGAAAGGGGCACTTTATTTGCACTTAAATTGGGTCACATATTTCACCTTTCATTCTAATGCTTTCGTATACAAGCTTTTGCAGTCTCATTGTACCTTTTTTTAGGCAAGGTCAAACTGATGAACCTCCCAACTTAACATCCAAAACAAATCAACCATTGGACCATATCAGGATGGATGTACTTAATATTAGAAGTCTAAACAACAAACAGCTTGAACTTCAGGGCTTCCTGAATTTGGAGTACATCCATGTATATATTGTTACAAAAACCTGGTTTGAGTGCCCAGAGAATACTCCCTCAGTACCTGGGTTTTCTGCTTTCTACTCATTTAGACCTGATTATAACTGTGGTGGTATAGTCATATTTATTAGTGACCACATTATCTCAAGGCAGGTATGTAGACACCCTCAAGTCGGACTTATAGAGATTGAAATCTTACTAAATAAGATCAACTGTCAGATCTTAGCATGCTAAAAAACCCTGTTCCTGTATCCAGAAAGTCATACAATATTCATAAATATTCTGGATGAACTCCCAGTAAATAGGAATGCTATTATCCTACGTGATTTAAAGTACCCATTGATTACCACCAATCATAGGATCATAGGAGATTACTAGGCTATCAACCTGGAGGTAATTTTAAGCCTAGCCTTTTCAACCCAATGTAATATCATAGAAGTACTGGTCAATACCCAAGATTGCATTTAGTGATGACTGCCCATGTCCAGGAGGGTTGAGGGAGCTAGCCCCAGTAAGAATTTATGGTCCCCCATCCACTCTTCCTGGTTCTTCTTGAACAGTGTCATAGAGGTTTTCTGTTTCACATGAATTGTACTAAAGATGTGGCAAACACTTGGAGATAAATCCGCCCCTCCAGCATGTCTTATTTAGGTCACAGGCCATATTTAAGTCTCTGCAATGGGTAGCCCTAGTCCTATTTGATTTACAGATATGCAGTAAGTTCATTAGGTTTGGGTCTTGGCTTGCTCTGACGGCCAGTAATAAGTCTCCCCTAAGAAGTCTATATGATATGAAGTATAGCGACAGGAACATTAGTTGGTCCATTTTAGGCATATGCTGGAGGCCCTTGACCTTCTTTGCTACAAACCTCTGAGGTCTCTAATTGCTGCAGGTGTTTAGTATGGTACATATCAAATGAGGCATTATACTCAATTATGCGCCGGATAAGTGCCGGGTATGGGGGGAGTATAACTACTTTTGTTCTTGAGACAATGCCTTTACTAATCAAGTGAGCTACGTGGAAATCTTTCCTTACAAGGGTAGACACATGGTGGTTGAAATTAAGGTTGTGGTCAACCTGTGATCCCAGGTCTCTTACTACTTCATAAGTACTTAGGGTATTGCTGTTGATTTGATAGTGTGAAGGGACATTGTTTGTGCTGAAGGGAATGGTGATGTATTTTTTTGCATTCAGTTTGAGACCCTGACTAATACACCAGTCTCTGGTCTGTGTGAGACCCTCCTGGAGTATACTGACATCATCTGGAGATTCAATGATTGCACCTAGTTTGCAGTCATCTGCAGACTTGGTCAGCCAAAACTCTTTAGTTTTGAATTGAACTTCTGAGAAGTATATACCAATCAGTAGGGGGTCCAACACTGAACCCTGTGGCACCTCACCACTTTGATAATGTGTCTCTGGTTTGTGAACCAGTTGGCAACCCATCTTACAACAAAAGGGTTTACATTCAGTTTTCTATGTTTATCCATAATGCCTAAATGTGGGATTGTGTCAAAAGCCTTTGTCAAGTCAAAGTATGCTGTGTGCACAGATTTGCCCTCATCCATGGCCTTGGACGCACTTTCAAAGAAATCTGCCAGATTTAACAGGCAGGATCTGCCCTTCACAAAGCTGAATTGGGTAGGATCCAGGGTTTGGAGATCACCTGTGTCTTTATTTATGAGATCCATAATGATACATTCCATGGCCTTACAGATGAGGCTGATCAGGCTTATGGGTTTGCAATTCCCTGGGTCTGTTGCTAGGCAACCTCTGTGGAGGGGAATAACTGTAACTGTTCTCCATTCCACGAGAACAAAGCTTGGGGTTAGGCTATGATTGAAAAGGGTACCTAGTTATGATGCTAGTTCATGTTTTTGATTGTTTGGAAGACAGCCTGGGATGTCATCTAGTCCCATAGAGGCTGTGTTCTTTATCTTGGACAGGGCTTTGAGGACTTGCTCTGCAGACATGTAAGGAGGGGGGAGGTTGGAAGAGGGTTTATTGCAAGTTAGGAGGGGATAAGAAAGTGAAATTTTCACCAAACCTATCCATATCCACTAGCAGGTTCACTATCTCTGTGGGGTCAATGTGTGTGATACCGTTGACCACCAGTTCTGCACATGCTTGGGTTCTACCATTTAGGTATGTACATAGCTGTAAAAGGCCTTATGGTTATCCTTGGCAATACTTGCTAGGTTTCTCTTGAAGAAGATCTTGGAGGATTTGACAAGTTGTCTTATTTGCCTGTTAAGGCTGAGTAGGGTGCTTTTCCATTGTTGGGTCCTTGTCTTTGTTTTCTTGGACAGCAACGTTTTGCATTTATTGTAGAGCTTGTTGATGTTGGAAGTCAACCATGGCAGATTGACTTTACTTGGGTCTCTGGCTTTGATTCTGTGTGGTACAGCTGAGTATATACACTTATGCAAGTGATTGTACAGGCCTTTAGTGTAAGCTTCAGCTTAGTTACCACTTTCAGCTTGGGGTGGGGCTTAGAATGCATTTATACCTTCACCTAGGAGGGTATAGCTTGCCATGGTAAAGTTTTTTAGTCTGATTTCACCCTTTGTGAGTTCTGGTGTTAGTGTCAGTTCAAAGGTGACTGATTTGTGGTCAGTTTTAACCAATGAGGGTCCAACAGTTGCAGCAGTGCACCTGTTTGACATGTTGGTGAGGACCAGATCTAGAATGTTTGTTCATCTTGTCGGGTAGGGACAATTTACTCCAGGGCATTTGAAGTCACAAAGTCAAGGAAATTTTGTGCTAGCGAGTTTGGGCTAGAGTAGGTTTCCCATTTGATGGTGGGATAATTGAAATCCCCCATAACCAGTGTGTTTGGTAAAATTTGGATTGTCTTCAATTTGGTTAAGTAGGTTTCATGGGTGTTGTGGCCCATGGAAAGGGATCTATAAATGGCTAGGACTTGAATGGGGGTCTTACTCACTGTAGCCTGGAACTGGAGTAATTCCATGGAGTTGTCCAGTCTAACTAGACAGGAGGTGAATTTATCTCTAATATAGATTGAAACACCACCTCCTTTGTTTTTCACACATTCATTTTTTGGTCTAAAAGTGCAGAAGGCACTGTAACCTTGCAGGACTGGGGTACTCTCTGAGGCCTTAAACTAGGTCTCTGTGACTGCACAGACATCTACATCTTCTAGTGATAAAAGTGTTTCCAGGGGCTGCAGTTTTTTTTTAAGTGCCTAGCATTTAGCAGCATGACCTTTATTTGTTTCTGATTGGTTAATTTCACATTGGTAATGTTGTTTTCAAGACCTTGCCTAAAAAGGTACTATGGGGGAGACAAGAGCCTTTGCCAGCAGCCAGCAGCCAAAAGCAAAGGGGTGATAGGTGCAAACCATCCCTGGCAAAGCAGCGAGGTTTGTCGGAAGTGACTTCCCAGGCAGACAGAAACTGAATCCCCTTGGAATGACACCAAAAATGAAGCCAATTATTGAAATCAAACATTTTTGTTTATACTGTGGCACCATTCTAGGTGAGGGTAGTATACTGCTCAAGGCTAGGGACATACCTGCCTGGGACACATACGCAGAGAGGTCAACGATGTCACTCTTTATATAGTCCAGCAAGGTACATTTCAGGTCATTCACACCAGTATGAACTATGACAGAGTCACAACAGTACTTGCTGAGAGACTTGAGTGCATGCATGATTTGGCGAATCATGGGACTTGACAGGCAGCTGATCCTGACTTTCTCCTTGTCCAGCCTGGTGAGTGGGATATCTGTGTGTCTCACTACTGAGTCTCTAATGACAAGAAAACTTTTTTTTTTAGTGTTATGCCTTATGGGCTCAGTGGGTGAGACACTAGTGTTGTTATATGTCATGGGTGCTGTGGAGACTGTATTAGCTGTAACAGACTTGTGTTTTGGAGGTCTCCAGTGTTTTGATAAGTTTTTCAAGAGAATCTCTGCATATGTGGATTTATGTGTTTGATGAGCACTATGTGTGTGAGTAGTAGTATGTGTACAAGTAGTGATACTATGTGACTATGTAGTGGTGGGTGAGTTGACAACCTTCTCCGTGTTACTGTTTTGAGTGAGAGAGAGCATCGATTCTAGATTCATGGTGTAAATACATCTCTCACACTCTGTACTACATTGTGTTATTAGTTGTCTGTGTACATGAGGCAATTGCTACACTGCCTCAAGACACCCAAGTCAACAAGGTTGGCAGGAGAAACAAAGGTAGTCCAACTGTCCATAATGCTAGCTTGAAGACTGTTGTCACTAGGGGTGGCTTTTCAGAAATTTCTGCCTGGGTTTTAAGGGAAAATTTGTTGAATGTAACTATCCGGCTTTGGTGCAAAATTGCACTGCAGTGCATGGTGCTGCATGATGATCAAACAAGCAGAAACCTGCTCAGATGCAGGACCTAAATACCAGAAGCTAAAACTTGAAAAACACTCTAACAAAATTCAAAAGGACCAATGAAGATGCTTATTCCAAGCCCTAGACCAGCCTCCCTGTACCAGTCAGGTCCCAATCAACACAATTCTTTCACAAAACTGTAATTAGGCCCCTTCCAATCCAAGATGGCCTGGAAAATATGCTCAGAGCAAACCAACCACTACAAACAGTTCCAAAAGCAGCAGGCCTAGATCTAGACTATTTTATAGCTACTAGCTACCCTAGTTTCAGCAGACAATACTAGAGAATCAAAAATTAAAAAATAATGGAAAACACGGCATACACTTCCTTTCTTGAACAAAAGTTTAATAAATAAAACAGTAGTGTTACGCACTTTATTCCCAAATAAGACTTCTTCAGAACTACCATAGTGTGAATTTAATCAGTTAATATACAGTACAAATGTCACATGACTCTACTAAAGAATTAATTAATTAATAATTCAATTAGTAATTAAAATCATACCATTCACTCAAAATATTTACTATCTAAAAACATAAAATCCAGTGTAATTCCATACAACAATATTTTTAAAAATATATATTTTAAAATATTTAAACATGCAAACTTTTAAGTTTAAGTAATAGAGCAATGGAACAAGCCTCATTCAAACCTGGGGTCACTGTGGCCTCCAACCTTATTTGCCAAACAAATTCTTTAAAAATAAAATTCTCATCTATAACATAACCTCTTGAATCTTTCTTCACTTAATTTTGGCATGTATCAATGGGAGAGTAATATTTGTAAAAAAACTAGTACATTTAACCCCCATTAAATCAGAATGTCAGCCTATATGAAAATCTATGTGAAAGAGACATAAGGAAAATATTGAGTAAATCTCCATCAAACAAAGGGTATAATCTGACCTCCCAAGAGCATGACTTGCTTCTAGATGTTGCTTATGACAAAACTATTAAGTTAATAAAGCCTGACAAGGGGGGTGGATTAGTCATAATGGATGCTAGTGAATACTCCAACAGAATGAATAGCTTGTTACTTAGTGACACATATGTGGAAATATCTAGGAATGAGCTCCATACACCTTATGCTAAGATTGATATGGGGCTGTATGATATGTTAATGCATGGTCAGATTAATAAGGAAGCATTTGATTTTCTGGATAACCAGTGGCCAGTAGTGGGAGGTATTATTGCAATACCTAAAATTCACAAGTGTTTGACTGATCCACCCCTTCGGCCCATTGCCAATGCAAATAGAAGTAAGGCATATTATATTTCTAAATTTGTGGATGGTTTACTGAAAGAGTCAGTGGCAAAACTACCACAGATATGTCACAACTCATGAGAATTTTTAACCAAAGTGTCTGGTATTGAGTTTAGTGAGCATTGTTTTCTGGTTACATTTGATGTCTGTAATTTGTATTCTGTTATACCACATCTTGAAGGGCTGACTTGGGTGGAAGAAATTTTATATGAAGTAAGTTTTTAGAACAAGATCAAATTAACTTGGCTGTTAGTCTTATGGATATGATGTTATCGAATAATTTCTTGTTTTTTGAAGGACAATTATTTAAGCAAATTAGTGGTGTAGCAATGGGGCAAGTTGTGCCCCGAGTTTTGCCAATCTCATGATTGCTTATTGGGAATCAAAGTTTCTTTTTAATATGTTGGCTTTTTTACACCTGCTTTTTGGATGACATATTTATTGCGTGGACAGATACCGAAGAGAAATTAATGGAGTTGGTTCAGTATATTAATATTTTTACATCCTTTTTAAAGTTTTGTTTTTCCTATAACACTGATTGTATAGCATTTTTAGATGTGTTTTTGTATAAGGATTATGAAAAGGGGTGTTTATTGCCAATATTCATGGGAAGTTCACTTTTTCTAACAGCTATCTTCACTATCAGAGTTGTCATCCGACATTTCAGAAAAAAATCTGTGGTGAAAGGGCAGTTAGTTAAGTTGGTCCATATGGTTTCAGATGAGAATGTTTTTATGGTGGAGTGTGACAAGCTGATGGATATGTTTTGAAAGCGGGGCTATCCCTTGGACTTCCTGGTAGGGATTAAAAATGAAGTTGTGAGTAAAATGTTGAATGACGTTTACAACCCCTTGTTATGTAACTATTCTGAGGGAAGAAAAATTCCTAATACATACCCCATGGTTAGAAGGGAACGTCAATCATTGATTGAAAAACCTTTTATTGTAATTTATTCAGTGGATGTGTATAACATCATGAAGTGTATTTTTAACAAATGGTTTGTTTTATTAACGGATGACCACATAAGGGGATTATTAGGGGGCAAGCCTAAAATAGTTTGTAGAAAAAACAAATGTTTTAAACAAATATTAGAGGAAAACATGGGAAGCCTTGGGAGTACTAAGAATGGTATGTCTAAATGTGGTTATTGTAAACAATGCATGGTTGGGGAGGTGTTTTACCATTAAGGGATATACCTACAAAATCCAGGGATTTTTTAATGTGAATCAAGCTGGGTGGTCTATGCAGCATGTTGTGAATCTTGTCCAGCCTTTTATATAGGCAAAACTTCTAGAAGATTGAAATATAGAATTTACAAACATGAGCTTGAAATAAAAAAGGCAAGGAAAATCAATGCCTTGTATAGGCATGTACATGACCACCCGAATCACACATTTAAATTTGTGGAGGTGGAGCAAGTAAAAAAGATTCAAGCGGTTATGTTATAGATGAGCATTTATTTTTTAAAAAAAATAGTTTGGAAAATAAGGTTGGAGGCCACAGTGACCGCAGGCTTGAACAAGGCTTGTTCCATTGCTCCATTACTCAAACTTAAACGTTTGTATGTTTAAATATTCTAAAATATATATTTTTAAAAATATTATTGTATAGAATTAAACTCGATTTTATGTTTTTAGATAGTCAATATTTTGAGTTTATAGTGAATGGTATGACTTTAATGACTAATTGAATTATTAATTAATTACTTCTTTAGCACAGTCATGTGACATTTGAATTGTACATTAACTAATTGAATTCGCACTACGGTATTTCTGACAAAGTCCCATTAGGGATGAAAGTACTTAACACTACTGTTTTATTTATTAAACTTTGGTTCACAAAAGAAAGCATCTGCTGTATTTTCCATTATTTTTTTATTTTTTGGTTCTTAGTCAATTTGTTTTTTTCATCCAGTGTTCTTTAAATACTACAGAATGCTTAGCATAGCAGAAAAATAGCTGTGAGACACTGAAAAAATGTTTAAAACAAAAGAAAATCAGTCAGGAGACTTTAAAGAACAATTTAAACAGTTAACAGGTCAGTTAATTAAGTACTGCTTGGTGGGAAAACCAGAGCAGGCTAAACAGATAGCTTTAAAACTGTGAAAAAAATATCAGTAAGTACTTAACAAACAGTGGAAACAGCAAAAAAAAAACTTGCTAAACAGTGAAAACAGCAAAAAAATTTGATTTTACAGGCAGTGTAGCAGGCAATTGCATTATAACAGTGTAGTTTAGTAGACAGTAAATAAATACAGTATAAAAGTAGGCGACTGGCAATAAAAAAGTGCAGTAAGTAGTATAGATAAGCAAAAAAAAAACAGGCAACTAATGTGTTTTTGGAAGTTACACGGTGTTGGCGTTAGCACATTTAGAAATGTAAGGGTCTGGTAGTTGCATGAAGGACTTAACACTATGCAAAATCATGCATAGTGTGAAGTCCTTTATAAAATAATTTTAGAAAGAAGTTTGATTTACTGACCAGAGACACTAAAACAGCAACATAATAACACACTATTCATTTTTTCATCAAAAGCATATTTGAATGAAGTATTTGTGGATAGATAGAGACCTGCTGATACTAGTAATAAAATTCCAAAAAACTATCAATAATATTCTTAAGAAACTACTCTAACAATTGTGGGTCATCTTACTAAAACGGATTATTACAAAAAGTATATTTTACCTGACTATGCTTAACCAGGTACTTGTTTAGAAACTATTTTGATTCCAGACTGCATGTGAAGATGTTTTCTTCCTCTTTGTTTTTTGCATATTCTTGGGTATCTGTGAGTGCATGAATGAATGTTATTGCTACTTTATGCTCCAGCAGTTGTACTGATTGAATCGTTCCAGTGTCTGCAATTACTGTATTCAAAGTGTTAAGTTGCACTATCATCTACACACTGTCTCATTTGGCTGTTTTGTGTCTGCAGCAAGAAATGCAGGAATAATATTCTTTCATGAAGAGTAGCACTTTTAAAGATGAAGTCACACATTATGGCCTGAATTTGAAAGCTTCCTCTATAGTCCATTATATTTATAGAATGTCCATTAGAATGTATCCATTCAAGAATAAGACTGGGCATGAATGAAGTCTCTGTTTTTTGTTGTCTTCCTTTAGATTGGATTCACAGTAACTTTTTCAAATGACTTACACTGCACTGCTAATACTCATAAAAGTTAACAGTGGACAATGTAATCTTTCACAACAGCACAAAAAACATTCCAAAGTATAGAAACAGAGTATGAATACAGAGAGTGGCCAGATTTTCTTGTGGTTTTTGAGATAGCTAAGAGATGTTTGTCTTCTGATCGTAGGGATCGATTTGGTGTGTAAGGTGTGACTAGATTGGCTAGTGCAGGGCAGGCAGTAGGCTTGAAAATAAGGATGTGCAAGGTGGATAGCTGAATAAAGGCAAGTTGGTTGGGGAGTTCAAGCCAGTTTAATTCTAGGAGTGGTTTACAGTCGTGCGTGTGATATTTAGAGTTTGTGGCAAACTTTGCAACTTTGTTGTAGCACTGTTCTAACTTGTTTAGGGTAGAATTTTGTAAGTTAGTTAAGACAGGGGCACCATAAAGAAGGCAGGGAAGTAAAAAATGTTTTTGCAACGGTAGTTTTGGTCGCTGCAGTAAATAAATATTTGTTTCTATATAAGAGTCCCAGTTTTTGATGAGTTTACTTTATATTTTGCTGTATATGGGGGTCAAATGAAAGTTTCTTGTCAATGATAACAACTAGAAGTTTGGTTTCCTGCACTCTTTCTATGACAGTGTTGTCAGATGCAAGGATGTTGAAATGATCAGTGACAGGGGAGGTGTTTTTGGGATGAAAGAGTACTAGTTTTGTGTTCTTTGGATTAAGAAAGAGTTGGGTATTTCTTAGCCAGGATTTGACTGCAGTAAAGGACTGTTGAGTTTTTGAAAGTAGTTCTGGTAGTGATTGAGCAGTGCAGATTATTGTGGAATCATCAGCATATTGAATGAGGATCCCAGGGTGAGAGACAATGTGAAGGTTGTTTGTGAAAATGTTGAAGAGTAGGGGTTTTAGGATGGAGCCTTGGGGGACACTAGTAGGGTTGTGCAGGAAGGGTCAGAGTTCATTGGACCATTTCACTGCTTGTTTATGATCCTTGAGATAGCTCTGAAACCATTTTACTGTGTTATGTGAGAAGCCTAAGTTAGACAGTGCGTAAAAAAGGAAGGGGTGAGTCACTGTGTCAAAGACTTGGAGAGATCAAGAAATACTGAAGCTGTATAGCATCCTGTATCTCTGGCCTTGTTCATGGTGTCTGTAAAAGATAATAGGGCTGTAGCTGTGCTGTGCTGTGGCTAGGCCAGAAGCTATGTTGGGTTTTGGTTAAAAGATTGTTTTGCAATAGATATTGCATTACCTACTGATGGATACCTCTCTCGAGAATTTTGGATGTGGGGGACAAGATGGATATACAGGACGGAAATTGGATGGATCAAAAGAGTTGCCTTCTTTGTGGATGGGGTGATGTGAGATTGTTTCCATATGGTAGGTACTTCTGATTCAGATAAAGACCTATCTATAAGGATACTGATTGGGTAGGCTACTGAGTTAGCAGCCAGTTTCAGGTAGTATGGGGGAGATTGTCAGCTGAGGTAGAGCATGGTTTTAGTTTTTGTAGCAGTTTCTTAATGGTGTCAGTGGGTATGGGTTGAAATGAGAATAGGGTTTGTATGACATTTTGTTGAGTAGGTGGGTTAGTATTGACAGGGTTAAAAGTAGTTGATGGCCTGAGGTTGGTGTCTGAATAGGTTGAAGGGTGGGGGGGGGGGGGGTCCAGCATTAGGATTTTTACTTAACAGGTCCGAAATTGATTTTATGAAGTGCTTGTTAAAGTTTTCAGCTATTTATTATGGAAGAGTATCTGGTGATAGGGTGTGCTCTCCATTTCTTCCAGGGTTAAGCAGAGAAGGTATGAAGTGGCAACATTTACTGGGGTGATTGTATGCTGGAGTTGAAACTGGGAATAATATGACTTCTTGTCTCTGTTGATTAGTTTTGTCACTTTGTTACGTAATGTTTTGAAATTAACATGATTTTGTTCATTTTTGTTTTGTTTCCAGGTTGTCCAGGCTAGGCCCCTTTGCTTCATCAGGTGTTTATGTTCCTTAGAGAGCCATGGTGCTGAGTTCTTTTTGATTCTTTTCATACGAATGGGAGTTAGCGTATTAAGTATGTGAAGGAAGGTGTTATTAAAGTATAGTACAGCATCATTAAGGGGTAGTTGTTTAAGGGGTGGCCAGTCTATTTCCTGTAGGAGATTGTTGAATTTATGCTGATAAAAATTAGTTGAGTCCCTAACTGATTTTATAGTGTGTACTCTTAGTTGTTGGGAGTTTACTTAGGGAGTTAGACAGTGCACCAGAAGACGGGTAATTGGCAGGGTGGGATACTAGAATCCAGTCTAAGGTGGATTGGCAGGTAAGATATTTGCTGTATCTTGTTGGAGCATTGATAAGCTGAGAAAAACCATACAGATTTATGCTATTTGTGGGGGAGTAGGAAGCTATGGTTTGCCAATCTATATTTACATCTCCTAAGATTATTCTTTCAAGGTTTATTGTTTGGGATGTCTAGGATAAAATATTTTCCAACACTGGTATATTGTTACTTGGTGGGATATATATTACTGTTATGCAAATTATTTTTGATATATTGAGGTTCAAAAAGGAGATTAGTACCTTAGCACTGGAAAAGATGGGTATATTACTGGTGTAGGTTGTGATGTTGAGTGTAGAGGGATATTGAAGTGCTATCCCTCCCCCCTTTTTTTAGATCTACCTCTTCTGGTTATTGCAAAGTTTGGAGGTAATATTCCTGAGTCTTTTACATTGGGGTGTAGCCATGTTTCAGTAAGGGCTAGTATGTCAGGTTTATTTTGATCAATCCAGGCATGCATTGTTAAGCGCCTTGTCTCCTCGACTAAATCTAACAACAAAGCTGGTGACTCACTTTTCTCAAACACAGTAGGTAAAAACTGGAATCAACTTCCTTCCGAAATATCAACCTTGCTTCTACTCCTCTATTTAAAAAACAACTTAAAGAACATCTTATAACTCATTGGCTTTGTCCATGTGCTAACCCAGACTGATATCTCTTTCCCTTCCTGCTCTTACCCCTTTCCCTACTCCTCTAACCTATGCCCTCAAATCTAGTTACTACTCTTTTCTTCATAGTAAGAGAATAAAATATAAGGGTTTTTCTCTCTTAGCTGGGTCTTGCTCATACCTACTATTGTGTTTAGTATAATTTTTTAGTATTATTTTTAGTATAATTTTTATAGTTTACAATTTTATTATTATAATTCTTCTTTTGACCAATGCTGCCTCTGTATTGTGATTTTACATGTCTTTTTATATATTGTTAACTTTGTCACTGTTTATGCTTGGAGCTTATCTCCCCGGGCCTCTACTGAAAATGGACATATATCCAGTTAGACTAGCCCGGTCAACAAATGTAAAATAAATAAATAAATAAATGCATTGGAGCTATTTTATTACATATACTTCTAATGTTAAGTGTAAGTATGTTTAAGTCTTTGGGGTTACCCTTGTGGTTAGAATTAGAGGGTGGGCCAGGATTAGGATGTATGTCTTCACATTTGAGTAGATAGGTAATGAGGAATGCGTACCATGGGAAGTGTTTTTTATTCCTAGGTGAGAGTAGTGGTGTCAAGTGGTGTTTCATAGGAGGTGAGGAGGCCAGTTTGTGGCTTGAATAGAATGGGAGGGTATAGGGGAAAAGCTGGGAGGAGATATTTAGAAACTGTGTGTTTACTGGGGAGAGGGGTAGAGGAGGTTGTTGATGTGTATTGGTGTGTGGGGGTATGTGAAGATATAGCTGTAGTGAGGCTGAGAATTAAGAGTAAAGACGCTCTGCAAGTTAGGAGGAGCATGTCAACTGTGATAGTGGGTTTAAAAATAGTAACAGTGGAATTTGTGTGATTGAATTTAGTACAGTGTAAATAAAGATTGTTATCATGTGATATGTGTGCAGCTGAAGATAAAGTTGGAAATGGTTTTGACTTCAGAGTGGGCTTTGATAATGTAGCTAGGTGATTTATCTTACAGTTTGTGATAAGGATGGGTGGGAGAGATGCGATTGGTCAGTAGTAAAAGTATGGTGCAATACTAGTTTGTGTGAATAGTCCAATGCTAGTTTGGGAGTATAGTAGAAAAGAAGGTGGTAAGCCTGGAGTTAATGTAAAATAGTTTCAGGTAGTGATTTTATTGTGATGGTAAGGTAGAGTAAGATGCAAAGAATTATAGTAGAGGGCATGTGATTTCAAAGTGATGGATGTAAGGGAGAGCAGATAAGTTTGGCTAAATAAAAGAAAGTACGGTGTGCATGAAATGTGGGTGTGGACAAGGTACAGTTGAATTTAATTGGATCATAACAATGAGGGGGAGTGGTTTGCTTAGGATAAAAGTAGAGGTGCTGGGGAGGGTTGGATATGGGGGAAGGGCAGGGGAGTGGAGTGAGTAGAGTGAATGGAGCGGGAAGAACCTCCCAGATGGTTTACGACCATAAACAATCAGTGAGGTAGAATGTTCATGGATACAAAGACAAGGTGGCTGAACTCCAAGTGCTTGTCTTGAGTCGCAGCATCTAATTTTATAGTTATGGGCTTTTAAATGTCTTTCCAGGGATATATTACGCTGATAAGACTGAAATATGCTGAAGTGTTAATGTAGCTTCATCTTCAGCAGTAAAAGGCCTGTGAGTGTGGGGGTGGGGTGGGGATATCCTTCCAGCAGATTCAACACTACAAAATAATACACACTAGACTTAACAAATTAAGTTATTAGTTTGAGTTTTGGAGATAGCCTTACATAGATTTTACTTGGTTATTTGTTCCTTGTGAAACCTTTGCCAAGTGCAGGTGAAATTCAGCTGTGCAAGTTTTTTATGTAGTGTGATATGATAAGTCTGAATACTGCTGCTGCTGCAGAAGGTACATGTGCTTGTTTCACTTTTTGTAGAGTGAAGCAGCTGGATGGAGAAAACATTTGGGACATGGGGTAGTGAAGTGATTATCACTATTATGAATAAAATAGGAAATAATATAGGAATCTCCCCTGATGCTAGGTCTGTGGTTGAGCTGATTGACTTGACTTGCGTAAAGTGCTCCCTCCCTGCCACAATAACTAAAAGGAAAACCACCTTACAAACCTGGACACCCCTGAAGCTGACGGCTAACCAAGCCTAACACAAACGCTTATAGCCTAAAGTAAATGTACGTTAAAGTGTTCTGGGCGCTCCCTCCCTGCCACAATAACTAAAAGGAAAACCACCTTACAAACATGAAGACACCCCTGAAGCTGAAGGCTAACCAAGCCTAACACAAAAGCTTATAGCCTGAAGTAAATGTACATTAAAGTGTTCCGGGCGCTCCCTCCCTGCCACAATAACTAAAAGGAAATCCACCTTACAAACCTGAAGGCACCCCTGAAGCTGATGGCTAACCAAGCCTAACACAAAAGCTTATAGCCTAAAGTAAATGTACATTAAAGTGTTCTGGGTGCCCCCTCCCTGCCACAATAACCAAAAGGAAAACCACCTTATAAACCTGAAGACACCCCTGAAGCTGATGGCTAACCAAGCCTAACACAAAAGCTTATAGCTTAAAGTAAATGTACATTAAAGTGTTCCGGGCGCTCCCTCCCTGCCACAATAACTAAAAGGAAAACCACCTTACAAACCTGAAGACACCCCTGAAGCTGATGGCTAATGAAGCCTAACACAAAAGCTTATAGCCTAAAGTAAATGTACATGTATGTTGTTAATACCTATTTTTTTCTGAATGCCTAAAATGCTTGTGAACTCCTCCATGCGAGTTTCAGCAGCCAAACGCAGACTCCTAGCCACTATTCCTCCCCCAGTCTTTTTTCCCTAGGCCTATTTTTATTTTTCACTGAAATAACCCTCTTACTTACCTCTTCTAGTTGGTATTTTTCCCCAGTGTCCACTAGGTAGCAATATTCTACCAACTCGGTTTTTAACCTGCAATTCCCAAACGTCTTAGACCTATTTTACAGTGACTATCTTCAAATATTTTCCTCCTGCTAAACTCTTAGGAAATTTCACTCCTACCACAATAACTAATACTTATATTTTAGATAAGATAACACACTTTTTCCCTCTATTTTACTCTCATTTCTAATTTATCCAGCCATAACTTTAAATGTCAGCTGATACTTTTTTCTGCTGTACCTACCTTATTGCTCTTGCCCGCTCCGTTCACCCTGCGGACTCACACCGCTCCCCTACCCTACCCCCAAATCCCACCCACCCCTAGAACACCTAACCTTATACTTCCTTAGCCACACCTCGAACCCTCATCAACCAATAGCTCACTCGATCTTGTTACATACTTATCTAATTAATACTAATTTACCTACCCTTCTCTTTGGATAGACACACCCTTATCGTGGTCCTTCCTTAATCACTACACTCCATCTTTTTACCCATACCACACCTCCTACTATCGCTATTACTGTCTTACAAAGCTATCTTAACCTACTCCTCATGTCCACAGTCCTTACCACCCTTCTTCTATCCCACAGCCTCTCCTGCTATGAATACCTAAGCCTTACTAAATTTCACCACCCCTTAAAGCAAACAACCCCTTTATCTTCTCTAGTCTTGCAAACCCTTAGTAACATTACATCCTCATCATCCTACCTGTGACCACAGTTCCATATTCTAACCCATATTAAGCATTTCCAAACCTGGAAAACTGACCCTATCTTATGTAAACTCAGGAAACCTTCACAGAAGCAGAATCCCCAACAGCACCGATTACTACATGGGGACATTCATCCAAACCCAGGTCCTAGCATTTCCACTTATAATTCCCAATCTTACTACCCTTGCACATCACATACCCCCACAAAAACCTCAAACTCTCTTCTCATATCTCACCTTAATATACGCAGCATAAATAATAAAATCACTGAGCTGCACGCCCTGCTAGATTTACATTCCTTTGATATCCTATGTATAATAGAAACCTGGCTCAAACCAGTTATTAAAGACAATGTTATTCTCCCACCTGGCTACAGCATCCTGATACTAGACCGCCTTAATAAAAAGGGTGGTGGGGTGGCAATACTTTTCAAATCCGAATTACAAGTCACCTCACTTGATACTCGACCACCCTCACCTAGTAATGCCGAGATCTTAATATCCAAGCTCCAAGTTAATGCAAACAAATCCATATACATTATTTGCTCATACATCCCCCCAGGTAATATCATAAATACCCTTGAAAACACCCTTAGTCGGCTCTCCACATCCTTCCCACAAGAAACTATAATCCTTGGGGATTTTAATATTGATTGGAAATGTTGTATATCTGTAAATCCAACTACTCTCATCAATCTTTATGGCTTTCATCAAACCTTCACCTACCCTACCAGAACCCATAAACCTAGCAACAAACAAACCACCTTAGACTGGATATTAGTTAACAGTAGTCCCCAATTATACAAAACAGACTTACTCCCTGATGATATTAGTGACCATTCCCTGACCTTTATATCTAGACAAAGACCTCAATTCCCAACCAAATTAACTTTAGAACTACATGAAACAAGAAAAATCTTAACCTAGTTAACTTTCAAGCTGAGCTTAAAGCTTGCAGTTGGTCACCCCGAAAATCACTACCTCTTGATGAAGCAGTCTCTTACTTTAACAATAAATTCTTACAAATTCTGGAACACCATGCTCCCTCATGCACTGTTAGAATTAGGAAAAAACCTGCTCCTTGGCTCACAAAGGAGTCTAGACAAAAAATGAGACTGAGAAATCAAACCTGGTCCAAATGGAGAAAAACTAAAAACTCTACTGATCACCTACATTTTAGACAGCTTAGAAATGCTACAAAAATCAATATTCCTTGATAAAAGAAACTATTACCTCAAATTTCAACAAACCCAACATCAAAACCCACAAAAATTCTGGTCAGGAATAAATAAATTGCTCCACCCTGAACATGTAAAACACCGACCCCCTCTAATTTGACTCAAAACTCTTCTACCCAGATTGCTGACATTTTTAACAAATTTTTCTCTGAAACAGTCCAATCTTTAGCTAATACCTTACCCCCCACACACCACCTGTTACCACTACTGAGCTACCCCTCTCAACAATTTTACCCCACACACTCCACCTCCAGCCTGTCCCAACATCCTTCATACACACCCAACTCCTCAAACTTAAACCATGTACTCCATCAGCTGAACTCCTTCCAGCTGAATACCTACAAATGGCAGCTGGAGTACTTGCCTACCCAACTGCTATATTAATAAACAGAATGATTACAGAATGTTCCATCCCATATCTATGGAAAGTCTCACACATTATACCCCTCCATAAGGGAGGTAACGCAAATGAACCCTCCAACGTCAGCCCCATAGCCCTACTTTCCCCACTAGCAAAAATTATGGCGAGATGTATTCATCATCAAATACTTGATTATCTTCTCCAAAACTACCTACTAGTGGACTACCAGCATGGCTTTAGGGCATTCCATAGTACAACAGCACTCCTATCCTTTTCAGACTGCATTAATAAAAACCGTAACAACAACTTACTGTCCTCAGCCCTCTTTATTCACCTCTCAAAGGGATTTGACATGGTGAATCATCAACTACTGCCAGATATACTTAGATCTTTCTCTTTTGACACCCAAACAGTCAAGTGGTTTAACTCCTACTTAGGAAACAGACAGCAAGCAGTCCTCTGGGACAATAAACTATCCACTCAGCTCCCTATCTCTCTCTTGGTGTCCCACAAGGCTCCATTCTGGGACCTCTCCTATTTACCATTTTCATTAATGACCTGAAAACATCCATTCCACAGGCCACCTGCATACAATACGCCGACGACTCAACATTAATATGTAGCACCAGCTCACCTGCAGAGCTTCAAGCCAAGACCCAAACAGTATTTAATTTAGTCAAAAAATGATTCCATCAACGCTGTCTCCTACTCAATTCCACAAAAACAAAACTATTATTGTTCACTCCCACCCTAAAGTCCCCCACTATTAACTTTACAATCACATCCAACAATGGTACTAAAATAGCTCCCAACATAACCACCAAACTTCCAGGTGTAACAATTGATAATAATCTTAACTTTGACACACATATTAACCTAATTATTAAATCAGTTAATAAAAAACCTGGTTCCCTTTATAGACTTAAACCCTTTCTCACGGCTTCATCTAGGTCTACTATCGCCCAAACTCACCTACTTTCCACCCTTCTCTATACCTCCCCAATTTATACAAACCTCTCCAAAAGCAGTATCAACAAATTGGAAACATGCTATAATAACACTGCCATATTTGCCACTGGATCCCCATTCAGAACCCATCACTGCCAGAATCTCAAACTACTAGGTTGGCTGGAATTGCAAAGTGAGCTTCTTATACAGCAACTTACAATTATTCATAAAATTCTGTATCATCCCACAAATACTCCCATACTCTGTAAGCTTATTAGCCCATACAAAAACCTAACGACCTTACGATCTGCCAATAGGGTAGTAGTATCTACCTTAAAAGCCAACAACAAGTCTGGGGACTGCCTGTTCACTAACTCTGTTGGTAACATTTGGAACAAGCTTCCAAATGAACTAACATCCCTTTCATCCACTGCACTGTTTAAAAAGCAACTAAGTATCCTCCTAAATTCACAATGGTTATGCCCTTGCACTAATCCTGACTGACATTATTCACCTCATCCATGACCACCTCTGTTGGCTATTATACCTCTCACTGTTGCTTTGTTTTTTCTCTCTATTAATCTACTGAAGGAATATACTTCCTACGGAACCATTATGTATATATATATATATATATATATATATATATATATATATATATATATATATATATATATATATATATAAACCCTAAACAGCTTTGTATGTCTGGTTTATATAACTATCAATGACTTGTATATTGCTTAGCATGTAATCACTTTGTAATTTTTGGTAATGTTTTGGAGCTTTTCTCCCCGGGCCTCTGCTAAAAATGGACATATATCCCGGTCAACAAATGTAAAATAAAAATAAAATAAATAAATATTAGTTAAAATAATATGCATGCTGATTGGCCAGTGTGCCCACTGTAAATCCCACAATATACCAACGGAAAAGGTCCGGTCACCCAAACTTTTTTTTCATTGGTATAAAGTGCTCTAAAAAAGAAAAAACGGAGCAACGGAGACTTTCTTTTCTCCATTTCAAAGCATTGATGTACTGGGTATGCGTGGGACGCAAGTCCCATATGCATGCGCAGTACATCAAAACAAGGAAGCAGTGTATTATAACCAGTGGAAGAACAGTAATGCACTGTCGTGATTAAACCACACCATCTGTGGGTAAATCTTCAATATACCACACCACGTTGTCGGTTATTGCTTAAATAACACGACACTAATTGAAGAAAAGAGAAATGCAATTTTAAATTTAATGGAATGTATTATCAGTTAAATGTAGCAGAGGCAGATTACACACAATTTCACAGTGCCATTGTATTGGCAAACAGCTATGTATTTAACTCTTCTAGCTTCTTGCTCTGGAAGCACATTCATTTTATAGAGAAATTTCCAGTAATATATATTTATTGTTTTATCCATAATTTTTAATTTCTTATCCTTCATAGTGTCATTCAGTAACTTCAAATGTTGCTTCCCTGATTTTCCCTGATCTATAGCTTAATTTGCTATATACAAAACATTAGTATCCATTTAATATATTCACATATTTGCTCAGTAATGTCTATCCTCATCTTTTAATGTGTTGGAGCATAAATATTAAGAAGCTGCAGCACTCTATATATTTTATGAACACAGTAAACATATATCACCATATTTATTTCTGTAGCACTCTTCAGACCAGCAGTTTTAACCATTCCTCCCTTCTGAAAAAGAGTATCTACTTTACTCTCTCTGTTTTATTTAATCTCTCTTCCCCTTGCTTACTAACAAAAAGAAATAACATCATGCAAGAATATAACAACAGCAAATTGAAGATTATTGCAGGAAATGCAGACCTGTTGCAGGTGTTAGGAATAAAATGTAAGTTTATAAATAAAACAGGTAGGAATTTAAAACAACTGTTTGAACATAAGGAATCTAACAATAACAACTATTAAGCCTTTTAGAAATTTTAAGTGTAAGTTTTGTTCTCATTTTAACTTATTGACAAAGGTCGTGTTTTTTAAATCTATGACATTATTAGTTGGCCTCAAAACATGTCATCTGTCAGTCAGTAGGTGTGGTATTATATGAGGCAGGGCACATTTGATGTCATCATTTTAATGTCAGTGAAATGACTAGAAAACTGCCACAAATAATGTATAAACAGCTTTCTGTGTTTAGGCACAAGATGATATTAATGTTTTGTTGAAGCGCACCCTTGAAGGTAGGACATTTTTTAATAATCAGACTAATGTGGACCCCAGTGGTGGCAATTTCAATACTTTATGGAAGCATGTAATACCTGGCTTCCAATTCTGTGGTGCTTACTAGCCACCTAACTAGTTTATAGGTTCATAGGTTCATACTAGGCTATCTGCCCTAGGGCATTTATAAGCCTAGCCAGAGTGTGTTTGGCTTTCACCACCCATTTTAAAATAATTTTGCTATGCCCTTTTTCAAGGTTAGTATACTGTGCCTCTGTCTAACAGTGACACAGAAGTGATACCCGGGGTAATCCTACGATCTCCCATCCACTCCTCAAGATTCCTCTTGAAGAGAGTCAATGAGAGATTCTGCCTAACCTGGACTGGGATTTTATTCCAGAGTGAAGGGAACCTCTGGGTTATGAATCTGTCCCTCCAGCATGTCATATTTATTTCAGTGATGAGGTTCAAGTCTCTCGAGCGCGTAGCTCGATGGGATTTGGATTTTCTGAGGTGCAGCATGTCCATTAATTCCGGGTTGGACATGGCTTTATATGTCAGGCACAGATCGTCTCTGAGCAGGCGGTATGCCACTGAGTAGAGCTGGAGTTTCTTTAACTGTGCAGCATATGGCATCTGTTTGAGCCCTTTGATCCTCTTGGTGAGGTACTTTTGGGGTCTTTCCAGTTGCTGCAGGTGTCTGGTAAGGTACATCCCAAAAGGGGCATTGTACTCAATTATGGGCCTGATGAGGGATGAGTAAAGAGGCACGATGACCTCCCCTGATCAAGATGTGAATCCCTTCATGATTAGGTGGGCTATATAAAATGTTTTTCTAACCACTTTGGCCACGTGGTTGTCAAATGAGAGATTGCTATCAACTTGGGTCCCCAGGTCCCTAATTACTTCTTCTGTACTTAATGGATTACCACCTATGTGGTAATTTGTGGACACTTTGTTTTTGCCAAAGGGGATGACTATACACTTTTTGGTGTTTAGCTTGAGGCCATGGCTCCGGCACCAGTTGTCTGTTTCTATGAGGCCCTTTTGGAGGATACTTGTGTCGGCTGGAGTGTCGATTATGGCACCCAGTTTGCAGTCATCTGCAAACTTGGTCAGCCACAGTCCTTCCGTGTTGGCCTATACCTCCGAGAAATATATACCGAACAAGAGAGGTCCCAGGACTGAGACTTGTGGGACGCCACTTGTAACTGGTTTGGAGTCTGACATGGCTCCAGCAATTCTAACCATGTGCGTTCTGTCCTTGAGCCAGTTTGCAACCCATCTAGTGACATAGGGGTTTATATTTAAGCTGGTGAGCTTATCTATAGTGCCCAAGTGGGGTATTGTATCGAAGGCTTTTGCGAGGTCCAGGTAGGCTGTGTGGACCACCTTCCCCTCGTCAATGGCCTTAGTGACTGTTTCAAAGAAATCAACCAGATTTAAGAGGCAGGATCTGCCCTTAACAAAGCCAAACTGGGTAGGATCCAGTGTCTGTAGGTCCCCAATATCTTTATTTATGAGGTCCATGATGATCCTTTCCATAGCTTTGCAGACCAAGCTAGTCAGGCTTATGGGGCAATAGTTTCCAGGATCCGTTGAGGCACCACCTTTGTGGAGAGGGACCACTGTTGCTGTACACCACTCTTTGGGTACATATTCTGTAGTAAGACTGAGATTGAACAGTAGTTTTATGTTTGGGTTTAGCTCTTCTTGGAGTTCATGTAGGACGCAGCCCAGGACACCGTCTGGTCCCATTGATGCTGTGTTTTTTGCTTTGGAGAGGGCAGCTCTTACCTGAGCATCTGAGATGTCAGGGGGGCAGCATTCTGCTGGGATAGATATTTGCCCTTTTGGTGGTTGGGGGGGGGGTTTGCGCTGAACCTGTCAGCTAGGATGTTGGCAATGTCTGTGGGTTCGGTGTATTTTTTGTCATTTTGGCCTAATTCTGAGCATATCTGGGAATTCCCACCCAGGTTCCTAACATAACTAAAGAAAGCCTTGTGATTATCCTTAGTGTCCTGTGCAATTTTTCTCTCGAAGCTGGCCTTAGATGATTTTATGAGTGCCCGTAGTTTTTTGCTAATACTGATCGGAGATACCTTCCCTTTTTGGGATTTTGCTCTATCATGTAGTAGCTGGAGAAGGAAGTATATGACTTACACAGATGGCATTTGCATCATGTACCATTCAAAAACACCTTTAATTCCATTTTATCATCCATTGTTTAGGTCAACAAACCCAGCTGAAAGACATAGCAAACATACCTGCAGAACACTTCTGTAAACTGAAGCATGAAATGTGCCTACAGGAAACACTGTGTACTTAAGTAACGGTAATTAATTTGTAATTCACATGGAACACTTGGTACACTGCTAAAAGGGTAAGTGTCAAGGTAATCAAATGAAATGTAACTATGCCAAGAAAGATATGCGGGAGAATGTAGCACTGCAAGTTCTCCAAACCTTTCCACCTTTACGTCACTAGGAAAAAGAAACTCTCATCTTAAGTCAACTAAAATGGAAGTTCTGCATGAATAAAACAGACAAAACTGTTTACGAACACCTGCAATATTTTGGCAAAGCACATCTATTGCACAAGTTCACAACCATAAAAAAACAGGTGCAAAGTAATGACCTCAGTACAAATGTCAGTAAATAACAGCATTATGAATTGTGACAAAAAAAAATTAAAGTAAAACCAAAAGGCAACAAATTGAAAACCTTTGTAAGAGTAAAGAAACAACAACAACAAAAGTTGTTTGTATGACAGTGTGTATTCTCCTGATGCTTTATAGAAAGCAGCAAGCTTGTGGGCCACTAGATCAAACAGTGACAAACTGGAAACTGCTCATTTCTAACCCCCCCCCCCCAGAATGATTCATAAACTGCAAACTACCATGTGAAACATGCACACTAAATTCATGGTCCAAAACAAAAGTTATGATGAATCGTGTTGCCACAAAAATGTGAGTGCTGATGTCACAAGGTCTTCATGGTGTTAGCAGCACATCTAAGTACTATTTAAGGGGAAACATACTTGGATACATTGCTAACAACATCCATCCATCCACAATCCCTTTTTCTCATTTTGCACATGGGGAATTATGCAGTAAAGAGTATTTTGCATCCAAAAACATCCACACTGATTGGACAGCCCAATCAGCATGCCTATTGTAAATCCACCATATACAAACAGAAACAAGTCCAGCCACTAAACTGAACTGATCATACTTTTTGTAATGTACCTTCACAGTATGTCCTTTTTTACATCATAGTTCATAGGTTCATAGGTTCATAATAGGTACTAGGTTATTGGCCCTAGGGCCTATACAAGCCTAGCCAAAAAGGTACCCTGGCTTTCGCCACCCAAGAAAATTATTTTCCTGTGCCCCTGTCAAGCAGAGCCACAGAAGTGATCCCCGGGGTGAATTTCCTATTACCCATCCAATCATCAAGATTTTTCTTGAAGAGTGCTAATGAGGAGCTCTGTTTGACATAGATAGGTAGTCTGTTCCAGAGTATGGGAAGTCTTTGGGACAGGAATCTATCCCTCCAGCATGTTCTGTTTATTGTGGTGACAAGGTTTAGGTCTCTAGAGCGTGTAGCTCGGAGATATTGGGATTTCTTTAAGTGGAGCATGTCCAACAGCTCTGGGTTTGACATAGCTTTGTATGTTAGGCAGAGATCGCCTCTGAGTAGGCGATATGTGACGGAGTAAAGCTGGAGTTTTTTGAGACGGTCTGCGTAAGGCATCTATTTGAGGCCAGTAATCCTCTTTATGAAGTATTTTTGCGGCCTTTCCAGTTGTTGTAGATGTCTTGTGAGGTACATACCAAAAGGGGCATTGTACTCTATAATGGGTCTATTGAGTGATGAGTACAGGGGAACAATGACCTCTTTTTTTCTGGATGAGAAACCTTTTGTAATGAAGTGTGCCACATAGAAGGATTTCCTGACCACTGTGGCAATGTGATTATCAGAGGAGAGACTACTGTCCACCTGTGTCCCTTTTGTTCCTCATAAAATGTTCAATTTTGTGGTAAATTGCCAAGCCGAAGTCAGTTCAAGATGATGTTCATACGTCTAGTTCATAAATTTCATTTGGAGGAAGAACCTCTTTTAATATTACCTTTTAAAAGTAAATTAAGTAGTAGTGAAAAAGTGTCCTTAATCCTGGCTATTCCTGCCCAAGTAATTTAATATTAAAAAATGTGCATACTGATTGCTCTATCCAATCAGCATGCTCATTATAAAAGAAGCTTGTCTCACAGAAACTACAATTAAAACACCTTTGAGCTGCTAACTGGAGAATTTAACTCTTTCAAAACAAAAACTCACTCTCACACTAGTAAACGGCTCTGTGGAGCATAGTAATATAATGTTAACAGCTCTCAATGCCTGGAATACCCATTCTGGATTGCTTATTATTATTTACTGACTTCAGCCATAATGATTTGCCAAAACACCACAGCTTTTTTGCAGGAAAGATCTAAGATCTAAAATATAAGGCTAATACTGTGGTATTCTGTGAACATGTAAATGGTTAAGAGGTATGCTATACAGAATACAGACCAGGGCAATGGAAACTCCTAAATATAGACAACAACTTACTGTACAGTTTATACATTTAGAGCATGTGCAGTACATACCTTTCATGCCCTGGATTACCAGAGACCAGCAGAAGAACATTAAAGTCCATTTATATACTGACATCATTGAAAAAAGTTGTCTTTTTTTCTTAAATAATGTCATTAGATAACAACAATAATCTACTCACGTGTGTGGGTAATGCAGGATTTACACACACTTGACTATGTTTAATCACTCAGACTTCGCACTTGTGATCAAACCACATCAACCACGGGTAAAGCCTGTATTACCCACACCCAGTCATGGATTATTGCTAAAAAATCATACAGTTGTAAAATATTCTGTCTAAACAGATGACTCATATAGCATGTGAACACATCCACAGAATCAGGAAGTCTTTAAACAGAGAGCAGACCTTCAGCTCTTTGCTTAAAAAAGGCAAAAATAATGACAGAGGACAAAGTGTCAAAAGCAGGGACAACATTTTATTGCAATTCATTTAAAAAGTTAATAGAACAGGTTTTACATCACCATTTCCTTAAATATTTGGGGTCGTTTTGAAGTAATTTCCTCATACACTAGTGAGGTTTATGTTAATATTTGTAGAAAATTTTTCGTAGTTTAATATTTTAGTTAATAATTTAATGTTAGTTTAATTTTAAGCTTTCCAGTCTGATTTTTCCCACTACTATTTTATACCTGACTGCTTACTATTACTTGTTGTTGTGACTTTCAGCTTTTCCCGGTTAGGGGTCGCCACAGCGGAACTCCGGTCCGCTAATGATTAGCAGTTGAGTTTTACGTACCGAGTTGTCAGCCCTGACACACAATCTTCAACGAAGGTACACCCATTCATGCATGTCTCCACACAGAAGACGCTCTAGCTGAGAGTCGAACCGGACAGCGTCTTACTGTGAAGTGACAATACTACCACAGCACCACCACCGCTATTTCTGTTAAATGTTATTACTTTAAGTAGTTTATTATAAGTTAAATAAAGCACCACACTGTAGAACAAACCAGACTTCACACCACAAGTTCCAGGCCAGATTAATTTACTCAGTTTAGTACACAGACTGATTTATTAAAATAAAAAATAACTTCTGCAGTAAAAGTTAACAGCAAAACTTCAAAGTCTTATACCATTAAGAGCAAGTAACAAAGCACACAGTGAGGTAGTTAGGTTATACTAATTTCACAATTAAGTGATAAACATAAGGAATACTGGGAAAAAGCTTCACCAGAAAAGTAGAATGAAAGATAAAATTATCACTGATTCCTTAAACATACCAGGTCAGTACATGTGGTGTCACAGTAAAAGTGGAAATTTGCTGAATTTAAATGACATCTATAGTGACTACGGAGCTGGCCCAGATGGGCTGGAGACAGTGAACTATGGTGAAAACAATTTCAAGCAGTTAGACCTTGTCTTTGAAAGGCATTTTTAAGTATTGTGCATAACATTAGTGAAAACCAGACAACATATAAGATACTACAGTGATATGAATAACCTTAAATTTAGGTGACCTGCTAAAAGTTAAATATCAGCTCATGGTAGGATAGCTGTGAGCAAAATCTTAATGAATATGTTTCAGGAGAAACATGAGAAAATACAATTATAGAATGATGTGATGATATGATAAAACATGGTACCAGATAAAGAAATGGGAATGTAGAAGACAGGTTAAGTCTGAAATCCAGAGTGAAATGCTTGATTTAAAAGTAAGTTCAGTAGTAGCAAACTCAGACTGCTAGCTAGCATGCTGTTTTCTCTGTCTCTCTGTTTTTACTTGAAGCGTAGTAGTATGGAAGGTTCTTATCAGAAATTATGGTAAATACCAGTCAATATTTATAGGTATATATTGCAATTTATAGGAATTACTCATTCCTCCATTCCCAATAACCTGTTTAATCTAGTTCATTGTTGAAGGGGAGCCAGATCCTAACCTTGCACTCATTGGGTGTAAAGTGAAAGTAATGCTAAACAAGGTATTTGATCCAGGGCCAGATTCAGCACTAGGTAAAGTACTCATAGGTAGAGCCCAGTGCTGGCTGGAGGGTCTGGCCACATTACAGTAATTAAAAAAAGAAAAGGTTTCCTACAAACATATTAAAGCAGCAGAATACTGCTTTTCTTGTTCCATCAACAACATAGTACTGCTGAACTTCCTGACTGAGCAGATGATTTCCAACTTTTCATGTCAGAGTTAGTCTCATTGGTTCAGCATTTAAAACTGGTGATGGCATAGAGAATCAGAAAACTTCCAGGAATTGGCCTGAGATTTTAACACTTGCGAATTTTGAATAGCAAAGCAGATCTGTGAGAAAAGCTGAAGAAACAACTTACTGTGCTAGTAGCACTTGGGGAAATGAGCTGAGCAAATAGCATGTTTTTTGTTGCAACAACCAAACCAAGCATATAGCATTCGTTCTTTTTGCCAAGCCACTAGGGGAAACAGCTAAGAGACAGCAGCATTTTTTATAGCAGTGTGTGTGTGTGTGTGTGTGTGTGTGTGTGTGTCTATGTTCAAATGCCCCTTTTAGAGGGCACTGTTTAGTTAAGACATTTGTTCAAACTCAAACCACATACATTAAGTGGAGGAGACAAGAGCCTTATTCCTTCACATCAAATGCCAGACCTCCATTAACTTATTACTTTTTTTTTGGTAAATCCCTCATGATTGGAGTCAGTCAATGTTAGTCATTAAGAGTTGCAGTTTTTGAATATGTGTTGATGTAAAAGATGTTCTGTTAACTTTTTAAAGTGATTTTGAGTTGTCTGCTCTTATGTGTCCAGCTTTGCAGAACATCTCTGACTTTACTTCATATTTATTCTCTGCCCTTGAGTGAGTCACTTAACCAGGCAGGTCTTTTATGCAACTAGAAATCTGGGTTAGGCTCCTCCATGGTTCCCTGCATTGAAAGCCTAGAACCTACCTATGAAAATGAGTAGGTATGGCATAAAGGAAGGAAATTGATTGTAGTAAACAGGAGCATCATTATATGAGCCATGTTCGTTCACTGTGATTTGTTGTTTCCTTTATGTTGGCAGTGTGTATTATTCAGCGAGAAATAAACTGGACAGCATGCCGTCAGAGTTTAATGTTACAATATTAACCATTAATATGCCTTTAATTTTTTTTTCAATCAGACAAGGGTGAAATGTACTGTTTGTCTAGTACTTAGTGCAGATGAGTAATGCTATGAGCTGCTAGATTATTTCTGTAGTGCATGGTTTGATTCCCTTAGCCTTCATTAGTCTTCTATATGACTTGGCCAAATTACTTCACCAAACAATACTTCTGGGAAAAGGGACACTTGTGTCCAGTGGGCTGTACCATGCTGTGAACAAATGCTTTATACATTTGTTTTTTGAATTTCTGCATAATTCACATAGACACTAATTAGTACTTCCCTATATGCAATTTGAGTATGAATCCCATCAAGTCTCTTGTAGTTTACTGGCTTGCCAGAAGTATTGTTTCAAGGTAAGTTTACTCTATCTCATTATAAGTCTGTTTTCAGTGTGACAGCATTTTGTTTTGTTTAGAAAATGGTTGTCACTCACCCGGATTCACGAATCCTCCGTGTAAGACTAAATAAGTCTTACTCGGAGACTGCAGTTGAACAGTATGACATCAGCATGCCATGAATATTCATGAGGGCACACTGAATCCACTCCAAGTCTAACACGGACTGTGCAGGAAAGCAGGGGGCGTGTCCGACTGCCGAGCAGTCCAAAGGTCCATGCCCCTGCAAGTGTCTGAATTGTAAGATGTCAACACACAAGAGCAAGTCCACTCAAATGTCCACGTACCCAACACCACACTCCCTGACGTAAACCCCCAGCACAGTTATAAAAAGTAAAACTTAAAATTTTTTTTTCTAATTCCCGATATAGCTGCCTGTATTTGTGAGTGTGTGTGCGGGTGTGCCCATTGCTTAGCTGCAGTTAGCAATCTCGACATGGAAGAGCATAATAAGGAATGTTTATGCAAATCATGCCAAATAGCAATAGCGTAGTGGTAGAGCCTTTGCACAAAGAGGGGATAGTCATGGTTCAAGTCCCAACACTCCCCTTCCTATTTAATGTTTTAAATTAGTGTATGAAAAATAACTGACATATATGATTAAAGTTTTACTAAACAGCATTGAAATGGCCTATGTATCAGTGAACAAAATGTATATCTATAAAGGATCCTGACATATAATTGCCCGCAGTTAAGTAATGCTTTACCCAGCGCAATATAGATGCCCGTAGTTAAGCAGCATTTTAGCCAGTGCAATAGAGGTGCCCGTAGTTAAGCAGCGCTTTAGCCAGTGCAATAGAGGTGCCCATAGCTAAATAGTGCTTTACCCGGCGCAATCAGTTTGCGCGGAGGTGCGCGCCATGCCAACCAGCGCACAGACGGGCAACGTGGAGCAACATAGAGCAAAGTTGCCTAAACACAGCCACACCCCCTAGCCTGTCTGGACAGTAGTAAAATAAAAAGCAATGACAAGGTTCGAACCCGGGAAACCTTGCACCATAATCAAAGTACTGAACCACTAAGCCATGACAGCTTAGGATAAGCAGCCACTGTTAACATACATATAATTATAAATGGTAGATTAACCATTGCTAAGCAGGTCTTCAGTCAGCCGAGAATTTTCAAAAATGGCCAATCACAAAAAAGGGTGGGAAATAAAGCATATTTAAGCCCCATAGGCGGGAATACTCACCATAACTGATTGTAGCTCCCATCTCCAGTTAGAATGGCTGATGCTGGAGCGGATACATGCTTTAAAGCGCAACACTGGGGCATCGAGGAGTCAAAATACATGGTTTGGCTCCTTGTCCACCGTCATGAGTTAAGACTCCTGCAGGGCCAGTTCCAAGGGATGGAGTACAAAGCAGCGGCTTGGAACCAGTTAGCTCATGACCTCACCAGTGTCACAGGCATTCCTCGGACTGGTGAGCAGGTCCATCACCACCATGCAGACCTGAAGAGATGGAAGCAAGACCTACTGAACCAATGGGTACAGGAGGCCTGTGGTATGCAAGATGCCCCACTACTGAGTAGGTAGCCATGGAATGCAGTATGTAAGAGATGCTAATTTATTCTATATAATGGATAGGTATGTCTCAATATCCCTTCATTTACTTCACAGCTGCAGGTCTCCGTGCTGCGAATCAGCAAGCCTATGCAGATAGGCTGCTAAGGCTGTGCCACCAGGCAGGTTAGTAATTATTCTGCATGTATTGTTATATAAAATAGGTGAGAGAGCCTGAAAGAAAGTGTTGTAGCCCAATAATACAGCCATAAAATGCCCTGAATAATTCCTCTGCATGTACTGTTATATAAAATAAGTCAGAGAGACAGAAAAAAGTGTAGTAACCCATTAAGAAAGGTAAAATATGTCTGGAATAATATCCCTGCATGTAATGTCATATAAAATAAGTGAGCGAGCCTGAAAAAGAGTGTTCTAACCTATTAATAAAGGTATAATATGTCTTGAATATGTCTTCCATATGCACTGTAATACCAAATAAAGGAGAGAGCCTGTGGAAAAGTGTGTAATGCAATTAATAAAGGTATAAAACCTGGAGTGTGTCTGTGTCACTTACTTTGAAATGTTGTTGTACCCTTGCATTATACAAATAGTACTGTTTTAATAAGTGCTGGCAACCCACAGTTGGGCAGTCCCATCTAAAGTGGTTGATGGAAGTGCCAGTAGCTGTGAAGCATATACACAGTCCTCAACAGTCAGTTACTGGCTGGCATGCATAAGTAAATCTGGCACACGAGTAGCTTGTTAATTAGATCCCCAGAAATGTGGGTGTGCTACACGAAATGTAGGGTTCTGTACAAATTTAACTGAAAATGTCATGTGAACACATCCAGATATGTAGATAAAGAAATATAAATAAAATCAATAAATATGTAGCAGTAACATCTGCATCTTGGATAGTTAGTATGTCAGATATAGGTCAGGTATATAATGAACTAGCCAAACCCATTACACAGCCTAATGCATGTTGCCAAGTGTAATAATACATGTAGGGGATATACACCTGCAGTCAATAGGAATGTAGTGTAGACTAAAAGTACTTATAAGATATTAATTGAGGTTTCTTTGTACACCCTACTGTATGTGCATAAACAATGCAATTCCACACCTCAATGGGTATGTGTAATCTCAAAACATTTGTTGGGATATATGTCCTATTGTTCTATAAATATCTGCATTCACTTTGATGCATGTGCCCTGTTCAAACACCACAATCATGGTGGCCTGTTGCCACCAATCATCCCTGCATGCTGTTGGAATGTCCACTGTCATTCAATATATGCATGTGTTATGCTTGCTGTTCAACTGTTGGAACCTTGGTCTGTTGAGTTAATGGGAATATTACTGCATGCTGTTACAACTAACTTGGAATGCTGTTGTTTATGTTGTAATTAAACATACCTAATCACAGAACGTATGGGAAGGCCGGTCCCAGTGGACCCACCTGTCCCTCCTCAGCTGGCGAGTGCACCTGGCACCAGCAGGTCCGGGGCCCAGCCCGGGATCCCTTCCTCCATTGGTCCTGTGCCACCTTCGGGTGGAAAGCTGCAGGGGATGGGGCTCGTCCCCCCCGTGCAAGCATGGGTGGAGAAGGGCCACCTGTCACCCTTCGAAGGGTCCAGGCTGTGGTGAGTAGGAAGATCCAGCATTCAGTCGCTGATCCCCTACGCCAGCTTGAGGCGAGAGTGGCGCATCTCACGGGTGAGCCTGCCCATCCTACGCAGCTCCCAGCATAGCCACCCTCGGGGCTGTGAAGGTGCAGTGGTGACTGCCCATGGATGGGGATCTCAGTTCCACTGTTACCATCTGTGGGCTCATGGGCTTGCAATTTCCAAACACCCATCCCTGTCAATTGTGTTCACCCACCCCATGTGTCATACACCACCCCTGTATGTGTCTTGTTTGTCTTGTCTGTTTTCCTCCCCAACCTACCTCCCCAAATATACCTACTTCTTCTACATCACTTTCCACTCTCACCTGAAAAAAAAAGGGCAATCTGTACCCACAAAAAAATGACGCCTCATACATAGCTGCCCATTTTGCACACATGCCCGCTGGACAGGTAAACTGATAATTATAACTGGCAGTACAACATACTTTGTTGTCCTCACCCCTCTCCCAGGGGTGGAAGGTTTCAAATTTCACTCCAAATTTATTACATATGCACAGCTGTTGTTGGTAAAGAAATGGGCAGCTATGGACCTTCCTTACACCCGTCCTGCACATCCCAAGCTTGTTTTCCTACTGTCTTTCCCTCTTTGTGCCCCCTTTTTCACCACTTTCCTATAGCCCCATTTTCTTTTCTTTCAAAGAAATTAGCGCGGGTGTTAGCGGAAGTAAGCACTTTTAAGCAGTAGTAAGCGGGTTTAAGCGAGTGTGCGCATGTGTGCGCTTAGCTAAGCATCGCTAAGCATCATGCAAACCAGCTTACAACTGCTTAAAAGTGCCTTAGTTACTCTGCATGGCAGGGCCCTTGTTTTGCTGAGTAGGAAAATAAAACACCTTTGTCAGTCTCGAACCCCAAACCTTGGGCACACTAGACTGCATGAAGTACCACTAAGCCACAGCAGATATCCAACAACTTGGTGCTGAAATAAATATATCATGCATTACAATGAGTGAATGTAAAGGAAAAATAGGAAGGCCATAACGCAAAGCTTGTTCTGTGGATCTTTACCAGCAATTGTTGTGGAATTGCATTACATAAGTGTGATATGAGAAGCAGCCATTCTAGCAGCAAATAATGTTACAGTGGCACTTTACAACCCCCACACAGTATCATAGCAGGACAAACACTGGCATATCTGATTAGGGCAGAGGCCATACTTCCTAACTGTGACTACCTTTCAGGGATGTCCCTGATTGTGAAACATATTTTAGTTGTGTCCCTCTGAATCCCTCTGAAAAGTACTGATGTCAGTCATAAAGGTGGGTATTACACAATGAATACTGATAATAATAACAGTAGACACTGCTTGTACTTCATAAAAGGTGTACTAATCCATATGCACTGCTTCACTCAAGTCTGCACTTACTGTTTCTATAATGTGTAAGGTGTACCATACTTTTAACTACCTATCCCTGACTCCATGCAAAGATGTATCTGAGTGTTTCATAGGCCTGGCAGAGGCACAAACACACAGGCATATCAGCTATTCTGCTGTTACACACTCTGCAAATAGCTTTAGTAGGACTTCCACAAGCATACCCGTATGTAGGAGTACAACACAGAATTCCCAAAGGATGTAGCCATGTACTGGTAGCAACTGACTGTAACAATGCCATTGTACCAGTGCTGAAAACACCTGTGGGTTGCACAGACAAAGAATAACAGTGTAACATCTGGCTACCATCTGGATAGGTTCACAGTTGGGAACTATGCAGACAGACCACCTGCCTTGATAAACTAACAGGTACACACCAATCCTTTAAGTCCAGTAAGATAACATTCACACAATAATACATAATGTTCTCTGTATGTCAGCACCCCCCCCCCACAATTAAAATATACTTGTGTGTTTAGGGTCTACCAAGGATGTAGGTAGGCATACTCAGTACTGGAATTGTCCAGTTGTCCTAAGAACCCTGTGCTAATGTCAACAATAAAAACACAAACCCTGCAGAAGTGAGTACATTAATATTCATAGTATAACAGTTCACAAACAGTTCATGTGCCAAAATAATACTTCTCAATAACTACTTTTGTATGGCAGTTAATTATATGAGTAGAAAAGAAACTACATAGTCACATATATCCTGTGTAAGTATTTGCAGGGGTGAGTTAAACTCTACACTGATAGCTCTGTACTGGAAGTGGCAACAGTCAGGTCTTAGTACAACATGTACATCACTGTCTACACCTCTAGCTTCAGATATAAGAAGTATACCAACCTTCTGACTTACACAACAGTATCCACAGCAAACAAGCATGGGCCCCACTCTGGAAATATGAAAGGGCTACACCTACATAGCTTAGCAATTTATAGCATTGGGTTGTTATGACAGTGAGTACTGCAATTACCACACAGCAGGCTGTATGCATTTACCAAATGCTGGGCACCAATTGGTGCAGAGGGCATCACATGCACATGCGCAGATACCTATAAAAGCAAACTGTACTAGTTATCCCCACATGCAATCATTACATTGCACGTGTCAGAGACTATATAACTCCTGGAGAGTAGTGAGAAAAAAATATTACTTAATAAAAAAATATTTAATTAAGTAAAAAAAATATATACTTAATTACTAAAACTATAAATTAAGAAAAAAAAATACTTAATTAATAACCAAAAATAAAACTTAAGTAAAAAAAACTTTACTTAATAAATAAAAAATAAATAAATAAAAATTTGTCAAAGCATACACAGACGGACCTGAAAGTGACAAACAGGTATGTAACAGATATGTAGTTACTGGCAAGTAGTAGAAGTTTATGAATAGTACTGTACATACTCTGAAACATGCATATGTGGCAGCAGCAGGTATGTATGCACTGATGCCATGCATAACTACTGCCATGGACAAATTAGTGTGTAGCTGTGTGCAGTGGGACATAACTGTTTCATATGTAGCTCAGCATTATATGTGAAACATCTGATCATGTTATCTATGCTCTGTACAGTACTGTGTATAATGGCAGTTTGGGGGAGCAGTGCAAACACCTATATAAACTTGGATGTGACAGAGTAAGACATGCATGATAGTCATATAATGTGTAGCTTAGCATTGGCAACTGCTGTACCAGGCTAGTATAGTAATGTAGCATTTGCAGCTATATATACTCCCTGTACTATTACTGTATGCACACATGTGACAACTGTCCATGTTGTAGCAAGGCCAAACAGGTCATCCGTAAGGTGTATGGACTTGCAACAGTGTGGACCTTGTGTGTGTATGGCACACACATATGGAAAGATATTTATGTGTCCAATACATTAGCATCTTAACATGTGCATAGAGCAAGGGACATACTGCAACTGTTTGTGAAGGGTGGACATTTATATGGTGGTGCAGGCTGTTATGTGCATATTTATATGTAGGTTGTAGTGTGTGGCAAACAAGACAGCATACAATGCCGGCATATGACATGGGGTGTTTAAACGCTGTGGGTATGATTTGTTAGGTTTTTAGTCTTCCAGACAGTGGGTCCTGCTAAAGATACATGGGCTGAGAATACCTTCCATGCATTCCGCACAAGACTGTGCAATATTATTACATAACTATATCCCTCTCAACCTTTGCATAATTGATATTCCCACCATGAAAGGTGGACTGTATATGTTCCTATATGTATATCTATATGTACACCAATGGATGTTCATGTGTACTCTCAAGCTCAATATTGTAAATGTATTGCCATCCCTTTTGTTAAAAACCCTGTACCCATGAACTACCACATAGGTGGTAGTCTACTCAACACCAAAAGTGTGATAAGAGACTATGGGACACAGGTGGACAGTAGTGTCCCTTTTGATAATCACAGTGCTACACTAGTTATGTACGGTCCACATGTCATCAGAAAAGTTGTGTCATCCATGGAAAAAGAGGTCAGTGTTCCACTCTACTCATCTGTCATAACACCCATCATAGAGTACAATGGCCCTGTTGGTATGTACCTCAGAAGATATGTACAGCAACTGTAGATGCCAGACACATACCTCACAAAGAGTATTACCAGACTCAAACAGATGCCCTATGCAGACTGTCTTACAAAACCACAGCTACACTGTCACATACCGCCTACCCAGAGACAACCTCTGCCTAACATACAAAGCTATGCCAAACCCACAGGTGTTGGACATGCTCCATATAAACAGATTAAAATCCATACAAGCTACACACTGTACTGATCTAAACCTTGTAACGTCAAAAAGCAGAACATGCTGGAGTGGTACATTATCATGTCAGACACATACCATACTTTGGAACTAACTACCTATCAATAGCAAATGAAGGTCCTCATTAGCAGTTGTCATGAATAATCATGATGATTGGATGTGAGATAGGAAACACAACCCAGGAATCACCTCTGTGGCTCTGCATGACAGGGGTACATGAACCTAAATTACATGGGTGTTGAAGGGCAGGGTACCATATGGCTAGGCTTCCATAGGCCCTACGGCTAACAGCCTATAAGCTACCTAGGACCCGATACACACACACATGTACTTGTTGCATTACTTGCTATGTGAGGTTGACTGAGTGTGATGGTGAATGTGTAGGTGAATGTGTCAAATTTGTGTATATGTGTGATAGCCTAGTGTGAAACTGTTTATATCATGGTATGTAGTGTTGTAGCTCTGATCCCAGCAAAAGATATGTATGCTACTACTAGGCAGGAAAAGCAGTATGGCATACGGTGTGATACAGTCCCATGATGTTGACTGGAGTGTGCCATTGTAGGCTAAAGCAGTACATGTATGCTTATTGATTGTTAACACTAGTGAACACAAATCCTGTATGAACTGTAGTACTACCTGAAGCTGTAGGCCTAAACAGCACAGTATGGTGTATATACACACTGCTTGGAAACACTGTTTTGTTTGTTACCTGTAGTCCTCCCACATTACATACCTCAGGCATGAGATTTTGTAAGTGCTGACACACAGTACTGTATGGTACACAGGTAAAACTCATCTGGGTTACCATACCTTTGTGTCTTGTAGGTATGCCTGATGTGTGTGTGGGTATGCCTGTAACATGGCCTCGGTGGTATGTGTGTCACAGAATATAAGTGCATATCTAGCAACATGTATAGTGTAGTATAGCAGTATGCCACCTATACTGATGAATGTGCACATATGTTACTGAGGGGTTTGCTATCAACAAGTAACGTGGTGTACTGGTAGTACTATAACTGTACTTTACAATCATTTCAATGGATGACAAATGTCTGTATGCATTAGCTTCATATATACCTCCTGTGGCTAGGTGGTGCATGGTGTCACATACAGTGTGCCATGTACTGTTGTATAGTCTTACATACTGGTTTCACTTTGTTGCTGTGCAGAACATGGTTTGGTGTATAGTATGTGCCTGGCACTGTCAGGCAGTTGTGGACTGAGCAGTGATATGTGGTATTAAAAGTGTATATCTACTGACAGCCAATAGGTTGCTATATATGGCATTTCACTGATGTCTGTACATTAGAATGTTAAGTGTGCCACATGACTTGCTCACAATAATTGTTTTATTGTCTTCCAGGGACATGTCTCACAATAGAAAACCCGCGTATTCCCCTGAAAAGGAGGAAGTCATCCTAGATGCCCTTATACAACATCACAACCAACTGTTCTCCAGAATCAGCCAGGACCAGCATGGGTGCACTGCACTGTGGCAGGATATTGTCCATCGGGTGAATGATGTAGGCATGCATAACCAGACTTATGAGCAGGTACGCCATCACTGCAGTGATTTAATCAGACATGTCTGGCAGCATGCCTCCGATGTCCATAGACAACAGCTTGCCACAGATGGTGGTGCAGCAACACATCCACCCCTCACCAGAGTGGAAGAGCTGCTCCTCAGCATGGTGGCTCCTGGCCAACCACTGCAACAGACATGTGTCATCATGGAGGCCGGAGTCACCCAGCACGTCGACTTAGAGCGTGCAGGTAACATGGCATATCTGTAGACTACTGTTAGCTCGATTGTTAGAACATGCATTTATCAGATATGTACTGTGTATTCAGAAGATGTGGAGCCTGGTGTCATGCAATACTGATAATTTGGAACATAATCTGTATGCCTGTGACTGTCACCTGTTGTACTACTGTAAAATTGCAAACACACAGCAGCAATGCCATAGTTGTTGACACTGAAAACTGTCTCATATCCTTGTAGGTCCCTCTGGTGTGATAGCAAGAGAGCAGACCCATGCTGGTGAGTGTTCTACATTTAATATAGCATATAACATGTGCATGTCATAGGAGAGTTGTAGGCCATATACACATGTAAAACACCTACACATAATGCATGCTCTGCATGTTCTCTGTGGGACTATGCACATCCCAGTAACATGAGTAGCTACCTCAAACACATGCAATCCACAGAACATACAAACCAATTGTGGTACACTGTAGTGGACATTGTATAGGCAGAGTCAATACACATGCACACAACATACACAACTTTGTCATATGCAGTAAGCATTAATATGATACACATGGCGTATGTAGACACCTGCTTTAAGGTCATACTCCAGTATCCCAAATGTCATCAACATAGCACACATACTATACCTGAAGGGTAGAGGCCTATCATGGGGTGGTGCGACACACTTCAACACACAACACATTCATGTTAGGCAATGCTCCCTATTGAACACCTTACATACCCATGTAACAACTGGCTGTGAAATGGTTAATGTAGCTAAAGTGGTGCAGGTCAGGTACAGCAAGATAGCTGCCAGTGTGGCATACATTAGTGGCCTTGAGTGACCACGTGATGCTGCCTGATGATGGCTCATGGTACTACACTACATCCGGTTACAGTAACTACAGTACTACACATAGCATTCATTGCTATACACCTGACAGTTGTGTGCATCCGGCCATGATATGTATACCTATGAGTGATGGTGCACAGGATATTGGAAAGCATTTTAGACTTGCACAGCAATGTTGTGTCCATGTATACATTGTGTTCCAGGGTGAGGCCAATCATTGAATAACACACATGCATCAATGGCATGGATACTGTTATCAACAAGGACTCTCTACACTCTCACTGCATGCTGTTAAGCAACACACATCCTGCATGCTGACACATGTGATAGGACTCTTTGGCTTGTGATACTGTACTCCACCATCAACCACTAATGAATATGTTCCGTATTGCTGTGTGTGTGTGTGTGTGTGTGTGTGTGTGTGTGTGTGTGTGTGTGTGTGTGTGTGTGTGTGTGTGTGAACTTGACTGAGTAGTGTATGTGTGCATGTGTTCATGTGTGCATGTGTGCATGTGTTCATGTGTGCATGTGTGCATGTGTTCATGTGTGCATTTGTTCATGTGTTCATGTGCTCATGTGTGCTAACATCCTGTACAGATTGTAAAGTGTGTTTCCTGTCTTCCTCTCACAGGTGCTGAGGTATTGTTGGATGAGTGCAACAGGGAACCTGAAGCCACTGCCACAAATAGTGGACATGATGATATATGTGTTGTGGCACAGGCAGGTTTGACAGTGTCTGTCGTTGGTCCACCAATCGACAGTACACAGCTTTCCACCCCATCTATGTGCACATTCATACTGCCGATACATCCCTCAACACCAATGGCCTTAGCTGAGGAACAGCATACAGTAGGCATTGACCAGAATAGTGTGGTATCTATGGCACATGAAACCCCACACAGCAGCCATACCCAGACGCCTGGAATGGTACCACATAGGCATATGTCCAGGGGTTCTCGTGGGAGCACTGCTGGTCATAATGCCCCTGGAAGACGTGCCCCCACAGGTCTCACAACCTCAGGTATGTTGCAGGCTGTAATGCAGGCACAGGCACGTATGGAACGGTATACCAGGCAGGGACTAAGGGCACAGAGGGCTCATATAACACCGCTATCAATGACAGTATCCGTGACCTTGCCGGTGCCATCCATAATTACATCGAGGTCATTGATAGACATTGGGGGGAGACACTAGATGTCCTCTGCAATGTAATGTCCATGTGCCAGGACAGTGAAGGATGGCTGAGACATCAACGTGGATGTATGCCAGCAACATCATCAACTGGCAGTTGTCGTGGATGACACACAAGTCCCAGCCGCTCCCGTAGTGGTAGTACCAGCCCCAGCAATGTTGGGGCTGGGCTGTCAATAGACCGTCCTAGATGACCACGTGCACATGGCTTTGGCCAATTCCAGCAGGGACATGGGTCCAGTCGACATCCCTCTGCCTCTGACGATAGTACCCAGTCTGGCTTAGTACCTGATACTGTCTGTGGCACCCCTGCTAGGCACAGGTACTGTGTCCGTGGCCAAATACAGTGATCTGTACAGCCTGGCAGGTACAGTCTGTGGCTGTCCCATAACCTCCCGTATTTGGCAGCCACAAGGTGGAACTGTGTGCATGCAGACACACACATATAAACCAAACACCTAGGGCTAAAACATACACACACACATTACATCAACATTGACCCATACTATACTGTTGTCCCTCACACACACACATACATGTCGATTGGATGGATCATTGTCGGGCTCGGGCAAACCAATAACACACCCTGTGCATATGATGAAACTGTGCTACCTACTGTCATCTGTGACATTGATGCAGGAACAGGCTTACATGGTACTGATGCACAGGGTGACCTAATATTAGTGTAACAATGTTAGCATGTTGTCAGCAGTAAAGTGTAATGATATCCTTGTAGGTATATCTGAGCAGGCATGATGCATTAAAGCTATGATTATCAATGTAGTATTGTTTACACCAGTGTTAATTCCAAAAACGTATTGTCCGACCATGTGCCACTTGGCTGATGTGTGTGGTACTGGCAGCATGTGTTGGTGAGTGGATGGTACGTGTGTGATGTGTGCAGTACAGATTTGCAGGTGTACATTTGTGAACATGGTGCAGGTGCACTGTCTGCATGTACGTGCATAGTGGACACATGGGAAGGGTGACATGCCCTGTATTACACAGTGTTAACACTTCATATTTCCTATTGGTGGCCAGTATGCATTTTACTACACATATGTTACAACTTGGGTACATGTGTGTATGACATGGTTTGACACTATGCTGTGGGTGATACTGTTAATATTGGTCACTGGTTTGCATTCTGGTAGTATACATAACCTCAACAGCCTGATTTTAACCAATCGTTAGATGATGTCTTGACAACTGACACACAGATGTAGGATACACAGTAGCATTTGAATCCTTCTGGTACTATACTATACCAGTAACCAGTGGTATTGACCACCACCCATTCCTGGGACCACTCCTGTTTGGCATGTAGCCGTCCTAGGTACAAGCAAACACACTAGGGATATGTCCGTCTACATCTGGTAATGCATACAGTGGCCTACAATGCATTCCCCAGATGAGACACTTATCCTCCACAAGGGTATCATACAGACAGATACCTGTTGACCAACCCATGCTGTAAAGCTATAAGCCAACTATAGCATAGTCATCCACATTTACTATACATGGTATCCTGACAGTACCACATTGGTAGTAGCCCACAACATGTAGCAGGGGTACAGATGTGTACATACAGCCACATGTTATGTCATCTGTTCTTTGGTATTCACATTTCCAAAGGTATGCTGATGTCCCTCAGTGTATCACATAAGCAATAAGGGGTCTGTATGCATGCCCACGAAGTTGTTGTACACCTATAATGAATGCCCATTATTGACAGACTGTGTTGTATTTGAACATGTCTGAAATATACCCCAGGCATGAACCCTCACTCACACTATTCTATAGAAACTGTCATGGGTGTGTGTGACACAGATGACCTAGGCCACAGATCACTACAGTGGCTGGTCTTGTCACATACATACATACATATGTGACCTAAGGTCTGAGAAGCAGCAGCACAAACTGTCAATGTTAACAGATGTATTCATGTAGAAAGCAGGCTTCACACCTATGAACTAATTGAGGTCACATGTACATATATGTATTTGCCACACAGATACCAATTGAGGTCACATGTACATATATGTATTTGCCACACAGATACCTGAAGTGTGCAATGCACATACTGTTGTTTTACTGATATGTCATACAGTTGTAAAAGCAAAACCCACACCACCTTGACCAACAGTGTCACACACACTCAGCAATTGCAGGATTCAAACCCCTACCTAACTATGTTACAATACTAGAGAGATACGCATTAACATGACATGCTATATGCTTCACTGGGAGCTTTGATTTCCACTGCTGTATTTGTGGGATACTGACATCATCAGACTTGCCAAAGAGGAATGTACCTCTTTTAATGTGTTTTCCTAGTCTCCAAAAAGGGAACTCCTCTCAAAGGAAATCACACACATACACCCCCCACACACAAACACTCAGCAATTGCAGGATCCAAACCCCTATATAACTAGGTTATGACACCAGAGAGATATAGCATTAACACAACGCACTATATGCTTTATTGGGAATTTATTTCCACTGCTGAATTTGTGGGATACTGACATCATCAGACTTGCCTAAGAGGAATTTACCTCTTTTAATGTGTTTTCCCAGTCTCCAAAAAGGGCACTCTTTTCACAGGAGATCACGGACACACATACACACACTCTTAGCGATTGCAGGATTCATACCCCTACCTAACTATGCTTTGATACTAAAGAGATATGCATTAACATGATGCGCTACATTCTTTACTGGGGAGATTTGTTTCCACTGCTGTATTTGTGGGATACTGACATCATCAGACTTGCCAAAGAGGAATTTACCTCTTTTAATGTGTTTTCCCAGTCTCCGAAAAGAGCACTTCTCACAGGAAATCACACACACACATACCCCCCCCCCACACACACTCAGCAATTGCAGGATTCGTACCCCTACCTAACTATGCTATGATACTAGAAAAATACGCATTAACACAATGCGCTATATGTTTTAGTGGGAAAATTTGTTTCCACTGCAATATTTGTGGGATACTGACATCATCAGACTTGCCAAAGAGGAATCTACCTCTTTTAATGTGTTTTCCTAGTCTCCAAAAAGGGCACTCCTCTCAAAGGAAACTACACACACCCCCACAAACACTCAGCAATTGCAGGATTCACACCCCTACCTAACTATGTTATGACACTAGAGAGATACACATTAACACGACACACCACATGCTTTATTGGGTTGCTTCTTTTCTCCTGCTATATTTGTAGGATGCTGACATCATCAGACTGGACATGGTAATGTGTGTGCACTTTGTTTTATGCAATCCCAGGAATGAACCATGTGGGTCAGCAGGTGTTAACAGCTTGAACAGGACTCCACAATTCTTAACTTGTGTGATCTATCTGTGGACAAATTGCCATTCCTTCATATGACAATACATATTTATGCACATATTGTTGATTTTGTGGATACGACATGTGTCTGGGATGTTGATAAAGGGCTATTCAAAGTCTATGTGGGACATGTGTAGCTCCTTTCAGTGATGTATGTCCTGGGTGGCTGCCTTGCAAACAGTCTAGCAGGTTTGGGAACCATGATCTGCCCATGAACATACCAAAGTTGGTAGGGTTGTGTGTTTGTCGGCTTCCAGTACCTCTGTTTATGACTTCAATCATGATGGACTCAATGGCCTTGCAGATCAGATGTCATAGGCTTATAGGACTATAGTTCCCATGGTCTGTTGTACATCAACACTTGTGGGGTATGCCATATGTTGCTGTAACACATTCAACAGTTTCAGATCCTGTAAAGAAGGTGTAGCTCAACAGACTGTTCAGGTGAAGGGTCTGTTTGTTCTGCAGTTCACTTATGACACATATCGGGAAACAATGTCATCCAATTGATGCCATGTTTTCGGCTTTGGAAGGAGCTGTACATGTGATATCTCCTAGTATGATGATAGGGCCTTTTGTCAGTGGGAGGTGGGCATGTATGTATGGCCCTGTCTGACAGGGTGTCGGCATTGTCAGTCAGGTACAGTTGGCCCTGACTCAGGACATATATGAGTGTACATTGCTATTCATGACATAGCTGAAGGAAGTGTCATGGTTCTGTCTGGACTCCTTCGCAGATAATCTTTCCAAAACACCGACAAACCTGAGCACTAAACCCCTGTTATACTCTTTTACACACTTAACACCCTACTGATCCTTTTTGATCAGTCAACAGAGTATTTCATCATAATATCCTGGCATGTCCAAAGGTCGGTTTCGTGTGTACTCTCCGGTCCAGCTGGTGAATATGGGAATTTTAAGGCAATGCTACAACTGCCTTATGTACACAGACAACCCTCTCCTCCTCCCAACAAACTCAGATATATGTGAGAGATGCAACTATATAGACAAACAGGAGGCTGAGCTCTCTCAACCCATGACTGGCACAGTCTATCAGGTGGTGAAGGTAACCACACACACCACAAATCCAGTCTCACATAGACCTATAGCGACAGCAAACAAAATACATTACCACACAAAAACATACTCAGAGGCTCTAAATAAAATCTGCCTAAGCAGCAGAGACCTCCAAAGCAGACACCCAAACAACTGCTACCCCACAACAATACCCACATATCACATAGTTCTCAAAGTCATTGTGGCACACAGTCACTGCCTTTAAGGCTAAACAACACACCTAATACACTTGTAATAGGTGACTCTATTATCAGATGCACTGATGTCCCACTCACCAGGCTGAACAAGGAGAAGGTCACTTTGAGCTGTCTGTCGGGTGCCAGGATCCGCCACATAACACATGCACTCAGGTCACTCCAAAGCAAGTACGAATATGGCTCCATCATTGTCCATGCTGGTGTGAATGACCTCAGATGTTCCTCCCTGGACTACATGACAAGAGACATAGAGGAGCTCTCTGATCATGCAGCCCAGGCTGGTATGACCTTGACCTTGTGTAGTATCTTACCCTCACCAAGAATGATGGCACAGTATACAAACAAACTGATCAATTTTAACAGTTGGCTAATGTATTGGTGTCATTCAAAGGGGATCCAGTGTCTGTCAGCCTGGGATGACATGCTCGACATGCCACGTAGCTTCGCTATGGATGGCTTGCACCTGTCACCCCTGGACTTTCGAATACTGGCTAAGGCTCTTGCCACCCCCATAGTGCCTTTTTTAGGCAAGGCTGAAAAGACAAACCCACCTCCATAGACAATACAAGGTAAAAGAAACTAAGGGTAATGCTGCTCAACACCAGATGTCTAAACCTCAAAATGCATGCATTCAAGACTCTCCTCAGTATGGAGAATGTCGATATCTGTGCAGTAACAGACACCTGGTTCAGGCTCCCGAAAGCAGCCCAGTACTACCAGGTTATACTTCATACCATGCTTTTCAGCCACAAGACTTGGACCAACCAACAAAAATAGGGGGAGTACCCATATACATCACAGATACACACACTTCCAGGTTAGTAGCACTGCACGAAGCATTGGAACCATACATGTGCAACTAACAGTGGGCAAAACTGCCTTTCAGTTTGTAGCCTGCTACAGACCCCCCTCCCAAACTCAGGAACCCTACTCAGCTTTCCTGGGAACACTGGAGAATATGAAGGTCTCTCCAAACACCATTATATGGGGTGACTTCAACTACCCAAACATTGACTGGGAATACTACTCAAGCCCCAACACCCTCGACCAATGGTTGCTAGAATTTATAAACTCAAATGCTATGGCACAACTGGTCACCACACCCACAAGAGGGGAAAACATATTGGACCTGATCATCACCAACATGGGGACTCTATGTTCCACACCAGAGGTATACCCCTCATTGGTAAGGTCAGACCATACATTTATCTCACTGGACATCCATATCCCATCCCCACCCCCATCCTAGGTAATCTCGGTGAAGAACTTCTCAAAAGCAAACGTCACACTTCTCAAAACTGAGGTGATATCCTTCAAAGACCCTGGGACAGTGGTAAATATGGCTCAGACCACTGAATCCTTTACAAATACATTCTATGGACACCTACTGGAATGCATAGATCGTGCTATCCCAAATAAAAACAAGACTCACTCCTCCAAAGGCAGGGGACCTGTCTGGTGGACCCTGGCCATAAATAAGCTATACAACAAAAGGAGGAGGCTACTACATGATAGAGCACAATCCCAAAAAGGGAAGGCATCTCTGATCAGTACTAGCAAGAAGCTACGATCACTCATGAATTCATCTAAGGCCCGCTTCAAAAGGAAAATTGCACCAGACACTAAGGACAATCGTAAGGCCTTCTTTAGTTATGTCAGGAACCTGGGTGGCAACTCCCAGATATGCTATGAGTTACTGCAAAATGACAAAACATACACTAAACCCACAGACATTGCCAACATCCTGGCAAACAGGTTCAGTGCAAATGTCTCCCCCCCATCCCCCCTAATGAGCAAATGTCCATCCAAACAGAGTGTAGCCTCCTTGGCATCACAGATGAACAAGTTCAGTTGCCCTCTCCAAAGCAGACAACACAGCATCAGTGGAACTGGATGGTGTCCCGGCCTGCATCTTACACGAGCTTCATGACGAACGTAACCCTCACATTAAGTCACTGTTCAGTATCAGACTTATTACAGGATATGTACCCAAGGAATGGCGTACAGCAACAGTGGTCCCACTCCACAAAGGTGGTGCCACAATGGACCCCGGACACTATCGCCCTATAAGCCTTACTAGCCTGGTCCGCAAAGCTATGGAGCATATCATCATGGAAGTCATACATAAAGACTCCCCAGACTCTGGAATAGATTGCCCATACATGTCAAGCAGAGTGCCTCTTTGGACCTCTTCAAGAGGAACCTTGATGATTGGATGGGAGAAAGGAAATTCACCCCAGGGATCACATCAGTCGCCCTGCTAGACAGGGGTCCAGGAAAGTAAATAATGTGGGAAGAAATAGCCAGGGAATTGTTATGGCTAGGCTTGTATAGGCCCTAGGGCTGATAGCCTAGTACCAACCTATGAACCTATAAGACATCGGGAACCTACAGACACTGAATCCTACTCAATTTGGCTTTGTTGTGGGCAGATCTTGCCTCCTGAACCTGGTTGACTTCTCTAAATAGTTACCAGGTCCATAGACGTAGGGAAGGTAGTCCACACAGCCTAACTGGACCTCGCAAAACCCTTCAACACAATACCCCACTTGGGCATCATACATAAGCTTACCAGCTTAGATATCAAAACATATGTCACAAGATGGATTGCTAACTGGATCAGGGATAGCACCCAAATGGTCAGTATTGCAGGTGCCATGTCTGACTCTACACCAGTTACATGTGGTGTCCCACAAGGCTCAGTCTTTGGACCTCTCTTGTTCAGTATATATTTCTCTGACGTACAGGCTAACACAGGAGGAATATGCCTGACCATGTTCGCAGATGACTACAAACTGTGTGCCATATTCAACTCTCCAGCTGGCACAAGCATCCTCCAAAAGGATCTCACAGAGATTGATAACTGGTGCCAGAGCCATGGCCTACAGTTAAATGCCATTAAATGCATAGTCATCCCCTTTGGGAATAACAATGTGCCCACACATTACCACATAGGTGGTAATCCATTAAGTACGGTAGAAGTTATTAGGGATTTGGGGACACAAGTAGTTAGTAATCTCGCCTTTGACAAACACGTTGCCAAAGTGGTTAGACAGACCTTTTATATAGCCCACCTTATCCCAAAAGGTTTCACATCTAGATCAAGTGAGGTCATTGTGCCCCTATACTCATCAGGCCCATGATTGGGATACAATGCCCCATTTGGGATGTACCTTACCAGACACCTGCAGCAACTGTAATGGCCACAAAAGTACCTCACCAAGTGGATCTAGGGACTCACACAGATGCCCTGTGCAGTTTGGCTAAAGTAACTCCAGCTCTACTCAATCGCTTACCGCCTACTCGGATGCGATCTGTGCCTGTTGTTTAAAGCCATGTCCAACCCAGAATTAATGGACATGCTCCACCTCAGGATATCCGAATCCCTTAGAGCTACACGTTCCAGGGACTTAAACCTCAGCACAGATATTAATAGGACATGCTGGAGGGACAGATTCATATCCCAGAGGCTCCCGTCACTCTGGAATGAGATCCCAGTCCTGCATAGGCAGAGCCCCCTACTGACTCCCTACAGGAGACATCTTGACGAGTGGATGGGCGATCGTATGTTTACCCCTGGGATCTCTTCTGGGTCCCTGTTAGACAGAGGCACGATAAACTAAACGTAAAAGGGCTATCTTGTGTGACCTACTATTCACTGGCACAGTCTACTAATCTAACAGGGCTGCAAAAGCCAAACACACTCTGGCTAGGCTTATAAATGCCCTAGGGCAGATAGCCTATTATCAACCTATGAACCTATGATAATGTTCGGGATGCACATTGTTTATTGATGAAACTGATTTCAGTTTTTTTATCTTCTTTGCTTTCCCACTTTCTATGAACAACCTAAGTATCTGCAGAACACATTTTATTATGACAGGGTTCCAATATATTATATATGTGTCTGTTGTCATATAACTGTGTGCACAAGGCGGATTGGCGAATAGTGAGTGGTTCCTGGGTTAACACATGCAACTGCCGGATATGTGTGGCCCACTGCTGTACTCAGACATAGCCTAAGTGTATGAGCATGCCCAGTTTGGCCTTTCAGTGTTTTGTTGCCTGACATTTGTCTCATTTATTCAAGTGTGTGAACATGCCCAGTGTGGCCTTTCAGTATGTTGCTGTTGAAGTCCACTACATTTGTTGATGTGTGTGAACATGACCAATATTAACATTTATACTATATGTGTGTTGAAAATCAGGTTCTATTCTTACTGCAGGGCTCACCTTTGTGTCATAACTCAACAGGGATTTTGCTCTGCCTGCAGGGTTTCCATGAGATACTTTGCAAAGACTTATCAATATTTCTTCATACAGGCTGACCAGTGAAATACTGTCATGGTTTAGTACTATGACTATAATGCACAGTATCCTGGGTTCGAGGCCTGTCACTGCTTTATATTTTCATACTGTGCAGACTAGACTGCTTAAGGGCAAGTAGAGCAAATATGAGCATGTTGGCTTTTGTTCAGCTATGCCCAACTTAGACCAAGCTTGTCCAACATTGCTCAACGTTAACCAACATTGCTGAACATTGCCCAATATTGCTCAACATTGACCACAGTTGTGCTAGTTAGTGTGTGCAATTTTGTTTACATATAATAAATGGTGGTAAAAGCTGTTTAGCACTACTTTATATTGCTTAACACATGGCAATCATGCCTCAGGTGATGCTGCAGGGCTGCCTATGTCAGGTGCATATACTACACTCCCTATACATGTTTGAAAACAGGTAGTGTCAAGTTAGGCATCCATTTTACTATATGTGCGGGTCAGAGAGAGGTATAATTTCCAGGGTTCCTACTGAGCCAGTGTATACGCTATGCATTGCCTCTTTGCCAAGGCCAAAGCATACTGGGCACGTCTCCTTCTGCCTACTGGGGCAGGCTCAGGTTGTTTCTCCTCCGAGTCACGCTCTGCCTGTGATGGCCTTGGCAATGGTGGGGGGGCTGTTTGGCCCAGGCCTATGCTGCTCCTGCTGCAGCTGTTTTCGCAGGATCATATTATGTAGCATAGCACATACCATGACAATTTGGGTACATGTAGTTGGTAAGTACTGCAAGGTTCCATCAGATGTGTCCAGGCACCAGAACCGTGACTTGAGCAGCCCAAACACACACTCAATTACATTTCGTGTTTGTGCATGTGCCTCATTATGGCATTCCTGTTCAGGTGTGTGTGCATTTCTGATGGGTGTCATCAGCCATGGCTCCAGTGCATAGCCAGCATTCCCCACTAGGTGACCATGAGGGATGTCCCCATTGGCAAATGTCTGGTACAGCTGTGTCAGATGCTAGATATGGGAATCATGGTAGCTTCCAGGGCAGCCAGCACACACATTCAGTATTATGCCCTGGGCATCACACACAACCTGGCAGTTGATGGAGGGGAAGCCCTTGCGGTTAAAGTAGACCCTACCCCGCTCACCGGCTAGTGCTTTGATGCGTATGTGCGTGCAGTCTGTTGCACCCCCTACCTCAGGGTATTCCGCTATTTGCTGGAAGAGACACATATTGCTGGCCAATACCTCACGGGAATTGGGGAAATATACATGATCACCGACATGTGCTGAAATGGCATCCAGGAACTGATGCAGTACCCTGGATGCTGATGTCTGTGATATCCCCATCATATCACCAGTTGGTCTCTGGAAGGTACCTGTTGCTAATATACTTAGGCCAACACATACCTTGGTTTCCACTGGGATGGGTTCCCCTCTGTTGGTTCTGTGTGTGAGGCATGGCCTGCACAGCTCAACAATTTGCTGCAAGAGGTCTCTGTCCACTCTATAGCGCTCCACTATCTCCAGCTCATGTAGCCCCTGATAGGTTACCCTGGGCCTGTACACTCTTCTCCATCTCCTCACTGTGGGTTCTCCAGCAGCATTCACATTGTCACCACCTTCAGTATGCTTCATATGTCGCCTTATAACAGCAATGGCAGCCCCTAACATTTCTTTGTCTCAGTAAAGCTTTTTCAGTTTTCACTTCTATTAGCTTACTGCAGTGTTGCAGTGTCTCTGAGAGAAACATAGTGGAATGTTGTTTGCAGAGTTTTAAGTGCTGGGCTGGGCTAGTGTACTGCCTGTGTAATTGCCTGATTCTGATTGTTTTCACCTGCTAACTCTGCTAGTACTCCCTGGTTAACTTCCTACTATTTGTTGTGTTTCCTTTTCCCTTTCTGTTTCCTCAGGGGGGCAGCGGCGCACACACAAGTGCAAACACGTGCACACCAGCTCACACGCGCGCACACATGCTTACATGGAATAAAACTTGCTTATTCTTGCTAAAACGTGTGCACACAGGCGCATACACACTTATACACATTTCATCAACCACATGCTTACTCCGGCTTAAACGCGTGCACACAGGCGTACACGTGCGCACACAGTCTTACTCGGATATACAGGCTCGCACTCACGCGCAAACACATTGCAAGCACTTCAACAAGAAACTTTAGTGTTATCCACGGCATACACCTTCAATTTCTTGCCTTTAGCTAGGGTACCTGTTGACACACCTCTTCCAGTGATGAGTAACTGACAGCAAACACATGCCACTCTGCTCCAATAAGCTTCACTTCTTTCATACATACCCCCCTCGTGATGTCACCTATCTCCTACTCTGATACTCCCCTTATCATACTCCTACACTCCACTGACTGTGCTCATTTGCTATGTAAACTTGGGATTCACTATCCTTACCCTCATTTGCATAGGATTGCCTACTAATGCTTGGTTACATCTCTTAGACTGAGCTTCCCCCCTTAGCAACCTCTACTCGGTAGCCATGTTGTCTTCAGACTGCCATTGCCTTGCATTGTACATTTGGAATTACAATAACATCCATATTTGTGGATTTTAATTATTGGTTTTCTGGTTTTTAGAGTGCAGCACATTTGCGCAGCGCTGTGCTGCGCTTAAAGTTCGGAGATCGGGATAAAAAAAATATTTTATTTTTATTTTGCATCAGTGAACATTGCCAATGGCCATATTTTTGGCCATTGGCATGCTTCCTCAACTGGATGCATCCTTTTTTTGGGGCTGTCACGGCTCCGTTTTGCTATTTGCAGAACGGTACTCAGTTGTCAACGGAGTACATTTCTGCAAATAACACTACTCTTACTCGGACAGGTTTGGGTTTCCTGGATCGCAAATTTACCTCATTTGCATAGCTTTCACCTGCAACTGAGGTAATTTGCATATCCTAGCCCTGTCTGTGTAAGAGTTGTTTTAGGAGCTCTCTTGCATGCCCCTACCAGCTGTTCCTGGATCGCTCAGCGGACATGTTGGCTGCACAGAGTCTTACTCTACTCTTAGACTCAGTGCAAGCCTTCGTGAATCCAGTCCACTGTTTTTTTCTGTAAAATTTAAAATAAAAGTTTTTTAAATGAAATCCAAATCTCTGTGATAATTGTAAAAGTAAAGAAGAAAATAGTATGTACACTGACAGGTTTGAACAGTGTTTAGGATAACTGGGAACAGACAGCTAAGTAATGAGATATTGATATGGCTGTCAGGGGCCTGATCTGTTATGCTGCATAGGGTCCCATTTGTTCATAATCCTAATATGATGACTCTAAAGGTATTTGCTACAACAATACAGCTTTATTAGCCTGTACTGAGTGATGTCAGAGTGGATAGTTATTTTTAATGACAGAAGAGATAAAGAGGTCATAAATTAGATGTAGGTGTTCTGTAAGCATGTAAGCAACCCACCCAAAAAAATGCACTATATGTAGTAATACTTCAAATTTTTGTATTTATTGTTGAATAAAAGCTGCTGCAGCATTAAAATTGTATAACTATTTTGCTTTATGCATTGCATTAAAGAATGAATTGATTCACTAATACGCCTGGATTGCATAATATAGTCTATTCATGTCATGTTTTATTTTAGTAGTCTAAACATATTGTATTTTAGTAATATATTTTTGCAGTAGTTTCTTTACAGTCTCAGGCAGCTGCAAGAGGATAAAATTTATCAGGTTATGCAGTCTGCATTATTATTTGGAGTGATGATCAAAACCATCTGATCTTCAGCATTTATTCTGTAGTCATTGTCGTATATTACTGTGATACAGACTGGATTATTAAGGATTTCTGCATTTAGCTAAATTATGCTGTTCTGGCAGCTAGCTCAGTGGTCTAAATATCTGACTTGTTAATGAATGTCTTCCTGTGGCAAAGATACAGGGTTTGAATCTTTGCAGCTTCATTTACCTACCATCTGACATGAGTAAGTCACATAACCAGACAGTGTTTTGGTGCAACTCAGAATTTGGGCTAGGCTCCTTAATGGTCACCAGGACTGCATGCCTAGTAACTATGAACCTGTTGTCATTGTTTGCCAGCCATTGCCTATTACATAGCTGATCTAGTTCAGGAAATGTTATGGCAATTATTACCAGCACATCATTCTTGTAGCGCAACATATGCAATTAATTCTTCAAAGACAACAGGTATTGCACTTCTAGATGAATCACTGAAATGCAAAGTTGTTTTCCAGCTGCAGACTGTGCGTTAGTAAATTTTCTGCAAATAAATCAAAGTGCAAACAACCAGGAATTAAAACTGGAAATCCACTTTATTTGTTCAACAGTTAAGCACTTTCATCCCAACGTCTCATAGGAACTTTTTCAGTTCTGAATTGGAATACTTTACTGAGTGCATTTTTATCACAATCAGGCATGTATACAATCAATAAAGTGGCCATGATTACTGAGTACAAATTTTGATAGATTATAATGATGGTAGTTTGAGTAGTCTTTTATGGCTGAAATATTCTGAAAGTGGTACTTTTGTCATTATTGGTTCATACATACATTTTATTTCATGGCTTACTGGAAAAAGTGTTCAGAACTACACATTTAAAATGTATTCTAACAAATGTTGAGCAATAAATATAAATTATTACAATCAGGAAGGTGAACCAAAGAATACATGTATTTATGCATGGTCCTAAAATGTGTGCCGGGAGCCCATTATTTGAAAACAGCACAGCCCAAAGTATATTTCTTCTGCCACTGGCCAGATATATTTTCAATGAATATGAGATTGAGATTCAGTGCATTACACTAAATGTTTCTAAGGAAGATAAGTTTACTGTTGCCCATGCTAAGTCTCTTTTCAATGTGAGACTATTTTGTTTAGCAAACAGCCACCAGAGTTTGTGTAATAAAATCTGAAATAAAAGTTTTAAATTAAATCTAAAAGTAAAGAAGAAAAGAGCTTATATACTAGAAGGTTTGAGCAGTATTTATAGTAACTGGAGAGAGATAGACAAGTAATGGACCACTGCAGTGTTGGAGAGGGGCTTCACTAATTCAACAATGGTAACACTTTGAGATGTGAGATGAAACTGGAACACCTGACAAAAAAAAAACATGCAGACAAAGAAAGAATGCTAATCCTCCATGCAGAAGCTACTCCAGCCAGGAACAGAACTGGAGTTAAGTTATGAATCAGCAACATTAACAGCTGTGACACTGTCTTTCCAGTTATTCCTTTTGAATTATTCTCTTTAAGTTGATGTGTTACTTAAAATGAACTAAAGTACCATTGTTTAGCCATTTAAAATTATAAATATTTTTTTTATTTTTTATTTTTAAATGCTTAAATAAATATACTTTATATTTTGAACTTTTTGTGCTGCCTGTTCCTTCATCCACTCAGTTAAGTTTTTAGGTTACCAGTTTTAAGTGGAATACCCGATGGTAAACGCACCATTTCTTTGCTTGTTTTACTGTAATATGTAATGTTGAAGGTACTATTCTTAAATCCCTCAATTCATGTAGCAGACCAGAAACCTAGCCAATTAAAAACTATAATGATATGTTTGACAGCTATGAGGTGAAACTGAAAATTAGTAACAAAGACTTGTTCACTGAATTTATCATGTCTTACTAGTCATTATAAAATGTCAATATGTTGTTTAATTGATTCATATGTCTTTGTCTTGTCCAACCGCAGATACAGCTATATGATTGACAATGTGATTCTACTGATTACTGGCACTCTACGGGGAAGACCAATAGCTGAACTTCTACCCAAATGTCACCCTTTGGGCAGTTTTGAGCAGATGGAAGCTGTCAGCATTGCTCAAACAGCTGCAGAGCTCTTCAATGCAATTCTAGTCGATACTCCCCTAGGTATGAAAACACAAATTCACTATAATGTTTCTTTACATCATTCATACCCAGCTTGCTGTACTCTATAAGCACTTATATAAATGTGCTTCTACACAGTTATCATGCATCTATGTATCAAAATAATGTCACACTATGTGTAGATGGTTCATATCTGCAGGGCATACACTATAGATCAGGGTAGAGGTGTCCAGCCTGTTGGGTGATAAGAGCCACATCTCAACTTGCTGTGTAATATAATATCCACATTTATAGTGCCAGGAAAGCAGTGAAGCACAGCAGAGTATGCAAAATAAATACTTTTGCACAGTGTGAGGAAGGAGTTGATATATTTATTCTGATATTAAAATACATTTAACATTCTATCTTGTTTCCATCCCTTCCTCCCTCCCTCACCCTTTCTCCACCTGACCCATGCCCTCTTGCATGTGTGTCTGGATTTCCTCATTTTCAACATGTGTTCATTGCCTTCTCTGTGAAGTATTTTTAAATATTCAGGAAGTAGTTAGTCTGTAAAACCTGTTGTCTATGCCCCTCTTCTTCCTATCCTTCATGTGCAGGGTGGAGCTTTCATTTCTTGCTGACATGATCTTGTGTATCTATATCATGTCCTGTGGGTTGTTTTCTTGGGGTCTATATTATAACATCGAAGTCTTACAACTTTGAATGTTATAATAAAACCCATTCGGTCGAAAGACCATAAAATCGAACAGTCAGAATAGTGAATTTTTTCCCAGGGAAAAAATTTGCTGTTCCAACAAACATACACACAAAACAAGCACACCAAAATAAATAATCCACACACATACACTTCACAAAACCCTACACTAAACCATACATACACTACTAGCTATCCACTTACCTTAACTCAACCCTAACCCTAAGGTCCATAACTATCACACACTCACCTTACCCGCTCCCTAACCCTAAAGTCCCTATCGCACACTCACCTTACCCGCTCCCTAACCCTAAAGTCTCTATCACACACTCACCTTACCTGCTCCCTAACCCTAAGGTCCCTATCACACACTCACCTTCGTTCACACACTTACCTTAACCCGGTCCATAACCTTCGCTCCACAGTCGAGGAAATACCAAAGCTGCAGAAATGGCCCATTGAATTCTTTCCCTAGGAAAGTATTCAATATTCTGCAGCTTCGCTATTTTCAGAATTCAGTGCATAGGGTTCGATGTTATAACATTCAAAGTTTTAAGACTTCAATGTTATAATATAGACCCGTTTTCTTGCTGGACAAGCATTCAGAAAATGAAATCTGCTTAATGCCACTAGAAGTGATTGAATAGTCATATGATCACAAAATGCTTTTATTACTTTGTAGGAGGTTGGATTGTATAAGGGAGTGGGAATTTCCCTTCTTCCTGATTTTGTATGATCTTGGTGTGGGTTTATTTAACTAGCATGGGGTATAATGATACAGCCCCCAATGGGGGAGTTACAAGGGGGCTTGTCCCCCTCTGCAAATGCATTTTAGTTTGCAAGTGTGTTGTTTTAGATAATTTGAATTTCGATATTTGTAGGCTGATGTTTTGTAATTCAACTATTTCATTTAATGATTAAATGAGATATAGGCATCATATGACCTCTTCTAATCCCAAATGAGGTGAACTCCAACTCTTCTAATTTCTTATCATGCACTGTTCAGTCTATCTCACACAACATCTGATGGCTTTTGTTTGGACTTTGGTCAACAGCCTGATTCATCTGTGTTCTTATAAGCTCCATAAATGCATATAATAGCAGACTACTGCCAAATACAGCAGAAGCAATTACCTCTTTGATTTCCAATCCATCCCCCTGAGGACACAGTATGCTGTACCTTCTCTCTATAGTCCTGGTTTTCCAGCTTTGAGATCAACACCAGAGATTTTGCTAGATCATTGTTAACAAATGGCATCTCCTCAGCCTCTTAGCCATAGCTGACGACCCAGAAAATGGCCTTCAACCAGAGGACTTCAATTAAAGAAGGACTTCAGTCACTTCACTGACTTTGGCTTAAATGCATAAGCAATTTCATTCATACAGTACAAACAAAGAACTATTGTGTGCATATATGATCATGCCTGCTTAAGGGCTGCTTGATAATGCTATACTTCCAGGGAGGGGCCAGACAGCCACTATTCAAAGCTAGAGTTTGTGCTCCTTAACTCCTTGTACGTGCGACAGCTGCCACTTTCACCTTTCCCTTGTTACAGCCCTGATCAACACCCTCATCCAGATACTTTTTCTGATCTTTTCCATCAGTTTCAGTCCATCCAACTGATACTTGACAGTAGGGTTGCAGCACAACTGCAGTACTTTTATCTGTAATGACCTCCAAATGGCCTTTAAAAATCCCTTAGACTTTTCCACACATTTTAACTTCTAACTCCTTTTTTTGTGTCATCAACAAAGAGTACTGGATCCATAACACACTCTTGATGAACTTCCCTAGCCAGTTACCTAATTCCTGATTCAGCCATCAAATCACAGCCCTCTGTGTCCTACCATTCTACCAAGCAACATTCCACTTCCTCAGTTTTGATGCAGCCCACCCTTCAAGTTTTTCTGTCGGTCAGTTGGACTTACATTGCTATGTCTCTCACTGGGACTATATCACTTAATCAAAATACGTATTCACTGGGGTCTATATTATTAGTTTGGATGCAGAATTGTCTGAACGCCGAAACTTTGAACTAGGAAATTCAAAATCTCAAAATAGCAAAGCCGCGGAACACCAAATTTTTTCACAGGGAAAACATTCGGTGGGCCGTTTCTGCGTCTTTGCTATTTCCTCCACTGTGTTGCGATCTCGGAGTTAGTATATTTATGTAGGGGGGTGTGGGGGGGGGGCACAGTGAAGCCCCCCACATTAGGAAGAGTTTTTAGTGTTCGTTTTTTTTTTTTTCATTTTGTACCAGAACAGCAATTTTTTTCCCAGGGAAAAAAATTGCTGTTCTGAGTCTTCAAAGTTCTTCCATTTTGAACTGCCGGGTTTGATATTTACATAGTCAAACTTATGACAGTTTGACTATGTGATATAGACCCTATTCATTGAATATGTATTCATCGAACTCTAAACATCGAAATTCGTGTCAGTGAACCCCAGACTTTTTCCCAGGGTTAGGAAGCACTTGGCCATCACAACTTTGCCCTTTTCCTCACTATAGTGTGATTTCAGAGTTAGTGTATATAGTTAGGGGGGTGTGGGAGGCGAAAGCCCCCCCAGTTAGGTGGGTTTGATTTAGTGAGGTGTGTGTTCTGGAGTGCTAGTTGGCAAGTGGAAATTCAAAATCTCAAAATAGCAAAGCCGCGGAACACCAAATTTTTTCACAGGGAAAACATTCGGTGGGCCGTTTCTGCGTCTTTGCTATTTCCTCCACTGTGTTGCGATCTCGGAGTTAGTATATTTATGTAGGGGGGTGTGGGGGGGGGCACAGTGAAGCCCCCCACATTAGGAAGAGTTTTTAGTGTTCGTTTTTTTTTTTTTCATTTTGTACCAGAACAGCAATTTTTTTCCCAGGGAAAAAAATTGCTGTTCTGAGTCTTCAAAGTTCTTCCATTTTGAACTGCCGGGTTTGATATTTACATAGTCAAACTTATGACAGTTTGACTATGTGATATAGACCCTATTCATTGAATATGTATTCATCGAACTCTAAACATCGAAATTCGTGTCAGTGAACCCCAGACTTTTTCCCAGGGTTAGGAAGCACTTGGCCATCACAACTTTGCCCTTTTCCTCACTATAGTGTGATTTCAGAGTTAGTGTATATAGTTAGGGGGGTGTGGGAGGCGAAAGCCCCCCCAGTTAGGTGGGTTTGATTTAGTGAGGTGTGTGTTCTGGAGTGCTAGTTGGCAAGTGGAAATTCAAAATCTCAAAATAGCAAAGCCGCGGAACACCAAATTTTTTCACAGGGAAAACATTCGGTGGACCGTTTCTGCGTCTTTGCTATTTCCTCCACTGTGTTGCGATCTCGGAGTTAGTATATTTATGTAGGGGGGTGGGGGGGGGGCACAGTGAAGCCCCCCACATTAGGAAGAGTTTTTAGTGTTCGTTTTTTTTTTTTTCATTTTGTACCAGAACAGCAATTTTTTTCCCAGGGAAAAAAATTGCTGTTCTGAGTCTTCAAAGTTCTTCCATTTTGAACTGCCGGGTTTGATATTTACATAGTCAAACTTATGACAGTTTGACTATGTGATATAGACCCTATTCATTGAATATGTATTCATCGAACTCTAAACATCGAAATTCGTGTCAGTGAACCCCAGACTTTTTCCCAGGGTTAGGAAGCACTTGGCCATCACAACTTTGCCCTTTTCCTCACTATAGTGTGATTTCAGAGTTAGTGTATATAGTTAGGGGGGTGTGGGAGGCGAAAGCCCCCCCAGTTAGGTGGGTTTGATTTAGTGAGGTGTGTGTTCTGGAGTGCTAGTTGGCAAGTGGTTCCTAACCCTGGAAAAAAGTCTGAGGTTCACTGAAATGAATTTCAATGTTTAGAGTTCGATGAATATGTATTCAATGAATACGTATTTCAATTACGTGATATAGACCCCTCTCACCTATATACATCTGTTATTATCTCTTCCATGTATATACTTCATCCTCTGCACTATCTTTAATTGCTTATTAAATTTTCATACAAAATAGACCACAAAACATAATTTTATTATCAAACAAATACAAATCAGGTAAGATGTGCCAAAGTACTTACTAAGTCAGTCTATTCCAAAAAAAAAAAATGTAGTCTGTGAAACAATGAAGTGAACCTCACTTTATTTTTCACTCAGTTTGGCACTCTCTTCCTTGAAATCAGGACTTATTTGGAACTGTTTATTCTGAATAAGTCCTGATGTGGAGGACAAAAGCACTAAACTGAATATAAAATTAATGTGAGGATCACTTATTTCTTCCATGAAGTATGACTTGGGGGATATTTGTTTAAACGTTATTAATTCCATACAGTACTACTTTCATATTCAGTCCTTGTGCATGGTGCACGGTATCTGATTCTTTTCATACCCTATCCATATTTTTTCCCTTCCCCCCCCATTTCCATTTTGGTTCACTTAGTCACTCCAGCTGGTATAATCATTACTCTTGTAGTTTAATACCTCTTTTGTTTGCTTTTTGACTTTTCCCTCCTCTCCTTTTCTCATTCTAGTAAATTTCTGCTATCTTCTCCCCATGTACATGAAACTTTTTTAAGCGCCATATAAAGAATTCTCAAGTACATTTTGATTTCTTTTGAAATACGACCCCCCCCCAAAAAAAAATCTTCTGTGCATGCTTCCAGGCTTCTTGTGCCCACCCACAGTCCCAGAACATGTGCATCATACTTGTCTCTTCCTGCTGATACCTTCAGCACCAACTGTTCTCCTTTCTCCCTTATCAATCTCATAGAGGTTAGCCCTTATCTATGGAGTATTCTCTGGCTTTGGTCTTACATTCTGTGTACTTCTTGCATGTGTGTCACTGCTTGACTTCTTTTATGCCAGTACCCTGCAGCTGCCTTCTATTCTTCTTCTCTTTCCCAGTTCTTTCTCATTCTATCTTCTAACTCTTCTTTTTTCCCTTAATGTTTCATAGATAGATCTGTTTGGTTGTTTTCCTCCCTAACCTCTTTCATTTTGGCCAGGGTGCTGTCTTCTTTCTTATTTCCTTCTCTTCCTACCTGCGTCTTTTTCCTGTTGCCTTCTCTGCATTATTTTCTCATGTAGCAAATAGTTTTACCAGTGGGCCTCTAGTATTCAGTATTTCTGAATTAACTCCACTATTGTTTCAAATCTTTCCCCACAATCTTTTTCCTTCATACCAAATCCAAACCATCTTGAACTATCCCGCACCTCCAGCAAATTTCTTCAGTTTTCTTCCCTATCATTGCGTTCCACCTTTGTGCTCCAAACAGATTTTGAGGTTCCCTTCATCCAATTTCATTCACCCCAGTTCTTCTAGTGCTACTTCAGTCATGTCAATTAGTAAGCTTCTCCATGCCTCCCTTACTCTTTTTTGCACAATGACCCTCCGTTTTGTTTCAATCCAGTGAAGGATGTTATGTGTTCATGCGGTTTCCTATGAAACCATCGAAGTAACATTACATCGACTCTCGGAACATCGAGACTACTACATCGAAAGCTGGAATCAGAGAAAACGAAAACCATCGAGTTCCAACATATCGAAATTGCAAAGGAAACACGCCTATTTATGTGTCATGGTAATACATGTTCCGTAAACTCGATGTTCTCTAACTCGATGGTTTTCGTTTTCGCTGATTTCAGCTTTCGATGTAGTAGTCTCGATGTTCCGAGAGTCGATGTAATGTTACTTCAACGGTTTCATAGGAAACCGTTCATGCATATGTAGCGATATGCAGGAGACATACCTTTCAACCTCTTGGAGCAAGAATTCTGGACAGAGCCAAAACTAATGCAGGGATGACAGTCTAAAAATAGGGACAGATTTTAAACATTGCTCTTATGAACTTACAAAGTTGGTGGAATAAGAGGTTTTGTGTTAACGTGCATTTTCAGAAGGATATAAAGCCTGAAACTTAAATATCTGTCACTATTTTAGTGACTTCAACCTTCAGTGATTTGCAAGAAAATCACAAATTTTATGAGGAATGGGCCGACAGATGAGGCAAAAAATTTTGGACATTCTGCTAAAATCTGGACAATTGAAAGCTATGGTGGGAGACTCCAGCCCACCCTCCTTTTCTTATTCACTCTCATTTTTGCCTTGCTCACATTTTTCTCCTTACCTTTGTTGACCCAGTCTTTCTTGTGTTTTTGCATCTGCTGTACCCTTTTTTCCCTGGTCTATTTGTATGTTGCACAGTTGATGGAGGATTATTGGTGGTATATATCATCATCCTTGCTGCATTAATTCTCTAAGGCAATGCATAAGATTCCCAACTTCCCTCTGTAGAGTATCCCTTACCTTTCCTCCATCCTTTACATTTTTCTCCATTTTTTTCTCTCACTAAGTTACCAAACTAATGCCCAAGGTAATTGGAGCACTCTGCCTATTTGATCGCACCAGTCCCCCCCCCTTTTTCCTAATGCCACTGTCTTTTCATTGTTGCACCTAAGTCACACCATTTCCCTAAACTATGTGAATGTTTCTCCTATAATTCTCACTGTAGCAGCCACACCCTCTGACATTAGCATACAGTCATCTGGATGCAACAGAAACTGAGATATTACCTCCTTTTATTCAAGCATTGTAATGTGTGTCTCACTTCCACTTCTAGTTTCATGATCACAAGTGTGAACAGACCTGGGGGAATCGGGCACTTCTGTCTAATCCCTCTCTCTATCCTTGTCTCCTCAGATACTCTTCCATTTATGAGTATTTCAGTTTCTGGGTCTTGGTATATGGTCTGTATACAGTGTAGAAACTTTTTCCCCTATCTGTCTTTGCTGCAGAGTCTTCCATATGAATTTCCACCTCACCATATCAAAGAACTTCTGTAGGTCAAAGAGTACAATCATACCTTTCCCTTCTTGCTTTTTTTCTACCCTGTGCATGAATTCCAGAAGGTACCAGCATGATTTCGGCCTTCCTCCCCTTCGCAAAGTCATTTGACCCTGCTTATATTACTTTTGTAAATACTTCACCCAGACTTCCTGCCAATAGCTTTGCCAAAATATTAATGTCTGCATTAATCAAAAAGATGGGCCTATAATTTCCCATGTCCTCCCTTTTTCCTCTTCATTAAGGTATCATGGCTATCCTGGTCTTCCTGAAGCTTTTATACATTTTGCCCAAGTCTTGTATTCTCATGTACTCCTGCTGTAAGACTTTCCATATTTTCTCCCCTCCACAGTTGTAGAATTCTAGGGGACATACATCTGGCCTTCCAGTTTTCCTCTTGTTCATCTGGTATATGGCTTTCCTTTTCTTATCCATTGTCACCTTCACATTCAGCTAGTCTTTTCATTCTTTCTCCAGTATATATCTCATTCTTTCCCCATTTCCATTCTGAAACCTTTGACCCTTCCTGTTTCTTGTAAATCTCCCTGTAGTATTCCTTAAATCTTTCCCTGTTTAGTTCTTCTTCTTCTAAATATTGTCCATCTTGTCCCCTTATCCACTGTGCCCCCCTCTTTGTGTGTTTCTTCTTATATTTCTTGGCTAGCTGTTCCCCTTAGTCCTTCCAAGCTATCCATCCGTAGTCCCTTCAATACCATTGTTGAATTTCTTGCACTGTAATAATTTTACCCTCTACTTCCATTTTCACTGCTCTTTCTGTGATATGTAGTGCCTCCCTTCTACTTTCATCTCTTCTGGCTTTCTTCTCTACCACTTCTAGGTCTCTCTCACCAGATCCACAATCACCCTTCCTTCTTCCCTTCTGTGCTCATCAGTTGTCCCCTTTAAGTGACCTTGATCCCATCCCACCAGTACTCTTCCAGCTTGTCTCTGTCTTTCATATTGTCCTTTCATGATTCTTTTACTAGGCAATGTAATGTTTTCTTGTCCCATCTCTTTCCATTTATAGCTAACCCAGCTCCTACCCAATCTCATTGCTTTTGTTCCTGCACACTTAGCTTATGTCTCACTACTGCATGACCTGGTATGTCTTTTTCCTGTATTTGGATCTCATATATTATTTCTATTAGGTTTAACTTCCCTAAGATCCTGTCTAGCCTACTTACCTGTACCAAAGTGTTTCTTATGAAGGTTTATTCCCACTTGGTTGGCTTTCTTTCCCAGCATATGTCCAGCCAGCCTCATTCCTTGGGCTAGTTCTTTTTTTATCTTTCTGTTTTACTCCCTCCTTCCATATAACCTGTATTTTTCTGTTTCTGTCATGACATTGTAGCCCCCCCTCAGTTATCTCATTTCCTTACCTTCTTGTCTGTACCCAACTAGCAAAAAAGTTCTTGTAGAATCCTTCTTCATCCCTGTTTGGTGCATATATATATATATATATATATATCCTGTAATCCAGCATTCACCTTCATCATTCTCTGCCAGATGATCCATCTCTCTACCCTGCTTTTTTATCAGAAGCCCACTATGAAATACATTTGCTACCCCCCCCCCCCCCATTCTCCATTTCTTCATTTGGATAGTCATATCTCATTATCTTCTCTACATCTTTGATTTTCAGGTTTGTTTCATGTAATAAGCACTGCTTCCCCACATCCTATTTAAAATTTCATGTATTAACCTTCTTCTGATGGGATCTGACAAGCCCCAGTGTTCCCCGTAATTATCTGTATTTTATTTGTTGCTTTTTCCCAACATTCCCTGCTTTCCTAGTTGTTGCCATCTGTCATTGCCCTTCCTCTGGGCCAGCACTGCAGTAAACATTGTGTTCTTTGGTGTCTGCCTACGACCAGATCTCTCATCCCCAAACCTAACCTCTGGATTCCTGCCTCTTGGTTCTTGCATGTGCAAGGGTATGCCCTGGATGTGGGCTTTTCAAGACTTACTTTTTCTCCCTTCCACTGTCCCTCACAATACAAGATTGCATGTCAACCCAGTAGTAATGTTACAGTCTTTTTATATCACAACATTCCCATTCATTGGTCACCCCTCTCCACTGTTGATCATCAGTCTGGTGTGCCATCGCCATTTTGTGATGCTCCAGCATTTTTATTTCATTATTATTATTATTATTATTATTAGTATGATTACTGCTGTTTACTTTACTGTGTTACTTAATCACCTCCCTCCATTATTTCACATTTGCATGCTGCTCATTCTCCACCTGACTGTTCCTGTTTCTCCCATACATTCCTTTTCATGTCCCTAATTGTTAAATCAGCTATTATCATTAATTTGTTCATAGACTTAGATATTAAACTTATGTTTATTACTGTTTATTATACATCATTAAGTAGTAATAAAAATATATTTTTTACCTTTGAGGCTTTCTCCTATGCCCCCTTGACTACATTACCTGTAATTGTCCTGATAATTGATTTAGCTCCTCCCATTTTTTATAAAGTTTTTAAGGGTGTTTTCCTCCGTACATGTTTACAAGGTAAGGTTTTGTTTCATGTAATACATCCTTCCTGCCCTGCCCACAGCTGCCTGCCTTTCAGTAGCCATTCCTTCCACTTAATTGCGTCTTTCTGTCGCCACTTTCTTTCCTTCTGTAGTCCTGCATTCTACCTCTCTGACTCTGCCATCCATGATAAATCCTTCTTTCCAGCTTGCTTTTCCCTCAGTTGTCAAACAGTTCCCCTCTGAGTCACTTGAAACATCTGATGCACCACCCCTCATTGTCATAGATCCTTTCCTTGTCTGTGTTTGCTTCTTTCTCTTTTTCGGAGAGGCTTCTCATTCTTCTGCCTTTTGATAGAAGTCTTTCACTTGTTTCTCCTCCATCATCTTGTCTCTTTTCTCAACTCCTTGTGATTACCTCTCTGATTTATTTATTCCTGCCCATGTCTTTTAATGTCATCTAGCCAAACTACACTGCTTGGTCTCTTCCCCCTGTGGGGATTTCAGCATCTGATGCTGCAGTAGTTACTGCATTAAGATAGTTCTTGCTGTCATTTTGTCCATCTCTGTTTCTGCCAGTGATCCAAATATTCTAATTCTGCCTGGAGACTTGGCTTAAATCTTTCAAGGTTAAAATTATCATTATAAACTTATTTTCCTTTTATTGCATCCAGTCCAAATGAATGAATGATTGTTATTTTAATCTTTATTTTACTGAATGCTTCTTTCTCAAATAATATGAAATGAGTGGTATTTGAATGAAGGTGACAAACCTGCATTTGGGCTTCTCATGTAAGAGGGCTTTCATCCCTACCATTCCCTTACTTAGATAACCAGCTTAAAAACAGTGCATATTTTAATTAGCGTATATTAATTCTCAGCAAAATGGACTAAGGAACAAATCATTTGCAAACTACCACTAATAACACTACTAATGCTACTACTGCTGCTTCCACTACTGCTACTAATACTACTAGTGCTACTAGTAGCACTTTACTACTGCTACTACAACTACTACTACTACCACTACTACTGCTATTACTGCTATTATTACTACTACTGCTGCTACTAGTACCACTACTACTACTGCTACTACAACTACTACTACTGCTATGTTTACTACTACTATTATTACTACTACTACTACTGCTACCGCTGCTATGACCACTAATGCTATTACTCCTATTACTACTACTGCTATTACTACTACTACTACTGCTACTAGTACCACTACTACTGCTACTATAACTACTACTACTATTATTAGTACTACTGCTACTGCTACTACTGCCACTAATGCTATAACTGCTATTACAACTACTGCTATTATTACTACTACAACTGCTACTAGTACCACTACTACTACTGTTACTACTACCACCACTATTACTATTATTACTACTACTGCTACTAGTATGACTACTACTACTGCTACTACAACTACTACTGCTACTACTACTACTACCACTATTACTATTATTACTACTGTCATTACTATTACTAGTATTACTACTACTACTGCTACTAGCATTTTTCATGGCCTCTAATGTTTTGAATTGAGTCAGAATTATTTTAGACATGTCATGACAGACAAAATAATTGTATCTAGTATAACAGAGTATTATTTGAACTGTTGAGGTTGTCTGTCAAACCTGTTGTTTAGTACAAAGGCTATTTAGCTATTCAAGATAAATGTAACTAAACAAGGTTTCACATAAGGCAAGGAAGGTCTTAGAGATAAATTTCAGTGATCCTGTTAATGGCTTAATTACAGCTAATCATCTATGGTTTGCCAAACAAACTTATCGCCTTTAGGCATGTTATATTTTTATATGTTTTACCTGACAGACCTGTTCTCAAAGTTGTCGGTTTTGTTCCACGTCTGTACAAGCTGTTAGCAGTTACGTATTAATGTAGTGTAGATATGTTTTTAACACACACTGCAGTCCTGAGTTTGAATGCCACAAAATCCCTCTTCATTTTTGTCTTGAATGCTCTTATACACAGCTTATCAATGCAACAAAATACTGAAGTAATTACAACAGGTCTGCATCTTCTGTTATGCTTTTCTCTTGTTTAAAATGTATCTTCCACATACTGTAATAATAAAAGGCCTTTAGAGATAAAAGTGCATTTTGATTATTGTCTAAAAGTATGTGATTATTCTATGAATTAAATATCCAATAGATTATCTGATATGTAGCATGAACCTCTGCAAGTGCTTTATTTACATGTAGATCTGATTCAGCTGAAAGTATAAACAGGTGGACCCTGGGAAACACTAAGCAGTTATTGACATTAATATCTGTTGTTAGACTTTGTCCTGGGTACAGGAGATCTAGGAAAAAGAGTCCCTGAGGAGAGGAATTATAAAGTTATAGTTCTGAATAAAAATTATTTAAATATATGGTTATGTTTTCAAAATACCTGTTTGTTCTATTCACCATAAATATGCACAAACTAAGCTGTGAAGTCAGGCATTCTGAATAATCAGTTAGACTGCCTGATAGCTGTGAATCTAAATTATTACATTGTACAATGGCTTTTCACTGTAACAAGTAACCAGTCTATAAAACCCAAAACTGTATTTAAAAATTGTAGTATATAACTGTATTTAGCTACATTTTCAGCATAATTCAGTAATATTTAAGTGTGAATGATGCAAAAAATCAGTTTTTGATGATTTGTTTCAGCTCCATTTTTCCAGGACTGTCTGTCTGAAAATGATATAGATGAAATGAACATTGAATTAATGCGTAACAAGCTTTACAAGGTAAAAAAATATTTATATTCTTTTGTGTTCTCCTGTCTTTAATGTTAATTCTTGTTTAACTTGTGAATTAGATGAATTAAAACTATTTTGATAAATTACATATCTTTCTGTAAAATAATATCCTTTGTTGTAGCAATTCTTCATTATTTATTACCATTAGTATATCATTCAGAAGGAAGATAAAGACAATCCCTTGGATTCACTAACAATTGTCTAGGTGGTGCTCTAAGCCTACATGATGTAAGTATTAGCGCGATGAGCAGCAGTGCTAATCAAATATTCATGCTGCTCATCTCACCTACATGTTCATAGGTTCATAGGTTCATACTAGGCTATCTGCCCAAGGGCATTTATAAGCCTAGCCCATAGTTATGTGGCTTTCACCACCCCTTTAGTTTGAAGAAAACTATGCCTATTATTTTGCTGTGCCTCTGTCAAGCAGTGACACTGATGTAATCCCTGGGGTATATCTGCGATCTCCCATCCATTGGTCAAGATTCCTCTTGAACAAGGCCAGTGAGGTGCTCTGCCTCACATGTACTGGGATCTTGTTCCACAGCATAGGGAGTCTCTGGGTGATGAATCTGTCCCTCCAGCACGTTCTATTAATAACCGTGTCAAGGTTTAAGTCTCCCGCCCTTGTGGTTCTGAGGGATCTAGATTTTTTGAGGTGAAGCATATTCATCAAATCTGGGTTTGACATGGCCTTGTATGTCAGGCACAGGTCACCTCTGAGCAAGCGGTATGCGACTGAATAGAGCTGGAGTTCTTTCAGTCGGGCAGCATAAGACATATTTTTGAGACCCTTAATCCTTTTGGTGAGGAACTTTTGGGGCCTTTCCAGCTGCTGCAGGTGTCGGGTCAGATACATTCCGAATGGGGCATTGTACTCAATCATAGGTCTAATGAGTGATGAGTACAGGGGGACGATGACCTCCCTTGATCTAGATGTGAATCCCTTCATGATCAGGTGGGCAATGTAGAAGGTCTTCCTAACTACTTTAGCAACGAGTGTCAAGCGAAGGTTACTGTCAACCTGGGTCCCCAGATCCCTGATAACTTCTTCTGTGCTCAGTGGATTGCCACCTATATGGTAGCTAGGGGTAACTTTGTTTTTCCCGAAGGGTATGACTATGCATTTCTTGGCGTTTAACTTTAGGCCATGGCTCTGGCACCAGTTATCCGTTTCTGTGAGGCCCTTCTGAAGGATATCTGTGTCAGATGTGTTTTCGACTATGGCACCCAGTTTGCAGTCATCTGCAAACTTTGTCAGCCATAACCCTCCTGTGTTTGCTTGTACTTCAGAAAAGTAGATGCTGAACAAGAGTGGACCCAGGACTGAGCCCTGTGGGACACCACTTGTGACTGGCTTAGAGTCTGACATGGCACCAGCAACTCTGACCCTGTGGGTTCTGTCACTTAGCCAGTTTGCAACCCATCTTGTGATGTATGGGTTTACATTCAAGCTGATGAGTTTTTCGATGATACCTGAGTGGGGTATTGTGTCGAAGGCCTTTGCCAGGTCGAGGTAGGCTGTATGGACAGCCTTACCCTCATCAATGGCCTTGGTGACTGTTTCGAAAAAGTCAACCAAGTTTAAAAGGCATGATCTGCCTTTGACAAAGCCAAACTGGGTTGGATCCAAAGTCTGCAAGTTCCCTATGTCTTTACTTATGAGTTCCATTATGATCCTCTCCATGGCTTTGCAGATAAGGCTTGTCAAGCTAATGGGATGGTAATTTCCAGGGTCGGTGGAGGCACCGCCCTTGTGAAGTGGGACCACAGTCGCGGCGCCACTCCTTGGAGTGCGTATCCTGAGGTGAGGCTAAGATTAAACAGCTGTCCTAACTGCGGGTTTAATTCCTCATTGAGTTCGTGGAGTACACAGCCGGGGACACCATCCGGTCCCATGGATGCTGTGTTTTTTGCCTTGGAGAGAGCAGTTCTCACCTGGGCATTAGAGATGTTTGGGGGGCTACAATCCTCTGGTATAGATATCTCTCCTTTTGGGGGGGGGGGGAGAAGTTAGCACTGAACCTGTCAGCCAGTATGTTGGCAATGTGTGTAGGTTCAGTAATCTTCACATCATTTTGAACTAATTCTGAGCATATCTGGGAGTTTCCTCCTAGGTTTCTAACATAGCTAAAGAAGGCCTTATGATTGTCTTTTGAGTCCTTGGCGATTTTTCTCTCAAAATTTGCCTTGGATGATTTTATGAGAGCTCTTAGTTTTTTACTTATAATGATTAAGGGTGTCTTACTTTTCAAGGATTTTGCTCTATCTTGTAGTAGCTTCCTCCTTTTGTTGTAGAGCTTGTTTATGGCTGGGGTCCACCAGACTGGACGCTTGCCTTTGGTACAAAGAGTCTTAGTTTTGTTTGGGATTGCCTGATCCAAGCAGTCCTGTAGGTGCTGGTAGAAGGCATTTGTAAGTGATTCAGCGGTTTGAGTAATGTTTACCACCGGCTCAGGGGCCTTAAAGGAGACCACACTAGTTTTTAGAAGTGTGAAGTCGGCTTTTGAGAAGTTTTTCACTGTGGTCTGTTTTATTTCAGGTGGGGGCAGGATGAGGACCTTCAGCGAGATTAGTTTATGATCTGATCTCACCAGTGAGGGCTATACTTCCGGTGTTGAACATTGTGGTCCCATGTTCGTGATGATGAGATCAAGTATGTTTTCTCCTCTTGTGGGGATGGTGACTAGTTGTTCCATGGCATTTGAGTTTATGAACTCCAGGAACCTTTGGCTAGAGTGTTTGGGCTTGAGTAGTGTTCCCAGTCTATATTAGGGTAGTTGAAGTCACCTAGTATGATGGTGTTTAGAGATACATTTATCCCCTCCAGTGTTTTCAGGAAGGCCATGTGAGGTTCCTGAGTTTGAGAGGGTGGCCTGTAACATGCTACAAATTGCAGAGCAGTTTTGCCTATGGTTAGTTGCACCTGGATGGTCTCTGATGCATCGTGCGTTGCCACCAACCTTGAGGTGTGGGTGTTCTTTATGAATATGGACACCCCCCCTCCTTTCTTGGTGTTGTCCGGATTTTGGGTCCGGAACGCATGATATGAGGTAAAACCTGATAGTGCTGGGGTGCTCTCAGGAGCCTTGAACCAGGTTTCCGTCACAGCACAGACATCGATGTTCTCCATACTGAGAAGGGCCTCGAGTGCGTGCATCTTGAGATTGAGACTTCTGGCATTGAGCAGCATTACCCTTAGATTTTTTTCTTTTTTGTGTTCTAGGGTGGTAGGTTTAGAATTTGAGCCTTGCCTAAAAAAGGCACTATGGGGGTGGCAAGAGCCTTTGCCAATATCCGGAAGCCCAGGGGTGACAGGTGCAAGCCGTCCCTTGTGAAGCAGCGTGGCTTGTCCAGCATGTCATCCCAGGCAGACAGACATTGGATCCCCTTTGAATGACACCAGAATTTAAGCCAATTATTAAAGCTGATCATCTTATCACTGTATTGTGGCATCATTCTAGGTGAAGGTAGGATACTGCTCAAGGTCAGGGTCATACCCGCCTGGGCTACATAATCAGAGAGCTCCTCAATGTCTCTTTTCATGTAGTCCAAGGAGGTACGTCTCAGGTCGTTGACACCAGCGTGGACAATGACTGAGTCGTACTTGTACCTGCTGTTGAGAGACCTGAGTGCTTGCGTTATGTGGCGGATTCTAGCACCCGACAGGCAGTTTACTGTGACCTTCTCCTTACTCAGTCTGGTGAGCGGGACGTCAGTGTGTCTGACTATGGAGTCACCAATGACGAGTGTGTCTGGCATTGTGTTTGGCCTTAAGGGCTGCGACTGTTTGACACTCTGACTGTGTGGTCTATGTGTTGCATGTGTTTGGTCCTGAGGTGGTAGTTGTTTGGGTGTCTGCTTTGGTGGCCTCTGCTGTTTTGGTAGATTTTGATCAGAGCCTCCAGTATGTCTTTGTGTGATTATGTGTATGATTTGAAGTTGTGATGGTACTATGTGTGACTGGGTATGTAGTGTGTGTGGTTACCTTCTCCTCCTGTCTGGTCTTGCCAGTCCTATGTTGAGAGAGCTCAGCCTCCAGTTTGGCCGTATAGTTGCATCTCTCACATGTATTTGTGTTTTGTGGGAGAAGGAGAGGGTTGTCTGTGTACATGAGGCAATTGTAACATTGCCTCAATATTCCCAGGTTCACTAGCTGAGCAGGAGAGGACACTAGCAACTGATCCCTCGACATGCTAGAAGGATTAGATAAAAAGACTTACAAAAGACTCCGGGGGATGTGGGTTCTAGGCTGGTGGAGTACTACCAATAATAACAGTGCTTTATCAAGGTGGAAGTACTGTAGGAGTAAGTGCTAGGCTTTACAGATAGAGAATAGTCTACTTGGGAATCAAGTAGAGATGAACTTTTTAGTTATAGGATATGCTGGTTAGATCAGCAGTACAGTTCGAGGAAGGTAGTTTTAAGGGAAAAATTGAAGAGTGGAATTTAGGTAGCCCGAATAGTTTAACCTTGTTTAACCGCCGCTGCTCTTGTGTGCAACAGTGGCAACTCCGTGCTAACGTGTGCTTTATAGCAGGGGGCTGGAAAAAACAGGAAATGACCCAAAATGGCCAACGAATTACTAGTTGCTGTCTCTAACCACTCCTATGAGGACAAACAAGCAGCTCAGTACTCCCCACTCCCACTGGTGAGTAAAGAAACTACCTCTGGCCACACAAGAAAATGGAGGAACACAGGAACCAAATACAAAGCCCAGGGATCAGCAAAATCTGATCACTGGAACAACTAGCTAGGAAAGTTTAGGAAAGTAGAAGTATTGTTTTGGTTTTTTTAGTTTTTTTTGAACACAGACAGAAAAAATACAGTAAATGCTTTGATTTTTGACTAAAATTGCTATCAGAGGCTGGTACACTTGAGTGTATTAGCCTGTTTGTTACTTTTAAGCAAAACTTTAGCCAACAAGTGCAATCAACAATTTAAGCACAGAAAAACATGAAAATCAGGTAATAAAACAGTAATATAGGCACAAACAGTAGTCATAAAGCACAAAAGATCGAAAAATGCAAAATAAAATGTTTAAAAATACTTATAATCAAGAAAGTCGCTTTTACTGCTCTCTGCTGGCTTAGGAACTCTGCAGGGGACCACGAGGAGCTATGCCAAGTTCTCTAATGCCAGAAAAGCCCGCCAAAGTGTGCTTTATAGCAGGGGGCTGGAAAAAACAGGAAATTACCCAAAATGGCCAACAAATTACTAGTTGCTGTCTCTAACCACTCCTCTGAGGACAAACAAGCAGCTCAGTACTCCCCACTCCCACTGGTGAGTAAAGAAACTACCTCTGGCCACACAAGAAAATGGAGGAACACAGGAACCAAATACAAAGCCCAGGGATCAGCAAAATCTGATCACTGGAACAACTAGCTAAGAAAGTAGAAGTATTTTTTTGTTTTTTTTAGTTTTTTTTTGCACACAGACAGAAAAAAATACAGTAAATGCTTTGATTCTCGACTAGATTGCTATCAAAGGCTGGTACACTTGAATGTATTAGCCTGTTTGTTACTTTTAAGCAAAACTTTAGCCAACAAGTGCAATCAACAATTTAAGCACAGAAAAACAGGAAAATCAGGTAATAAAACAGTAATATAGGCACAAACAGTAGTCGAAAAGCTCAAAAGGTCGAAAAATGCAAAATAAAATGTTTAAAAATACTTATAATCAAGAAAGTCGCTTTTTCTGCTCTCTGCTGGCTTAGGAACTCTGCAGGGGACCACGAGGAGCTATGCCAAGTTCTCTAATGCCAGAAAAGCCTGCCAAAGCGTGCTTTATAGCAGGGGGCTGGAAAAAACAGGAAATGACCCAAAATGGCCAACAAATTACTAGTTGCTGTCTCTAACCACTCCTCTGAGGACAAACAAGCAGCTCAGTACTCCCCACTCCCACTGGTGAGTAAAGAAACTACCTCTGGCCACACAAGAAAATGGAGGAACACAGGAACCAAATACAAAGCCCAGGGATCAGCAAAATCTGATCACTGGAACAACTAGCTAGGAAAGTTTAGGAAAGTAGAAGTATTTTTTTGGTTTTTTTAGTTTTTTTTGAACACAGACAGAAAAAATACAGTAAATGCTTTGATTTTCGACTAAAATTCCTATCAGAGGCTGGTACACTTGAGTGTATTAGCCTGTTTGTTACTTTTAAGCAAAACTTTAGCCAACAAGTGCAATCAACAATTTAAGCACAGAAAAACATGAAAATCAGGTAATAAAACAGTAATATAGGCACAAACAGTAGTCATAAAGCACAAAAGATCGAAAAATGCAAAATAAAATGTTTAAAAATACTTATAATCAAGAAAGTCGCTTTTTCTGCTCTCTGCTGGCTTAGGAACTCTGCAGGGGACCACGAGGAGCTATGCCAAGTTCTCTAATGCCAGAAAAGCCTGCCAAAGTGTGCTTTATAGCAGGGGGCTGGAAAAAACAGGAAATTACCCAAAATGGCCAACAAATTACTAGTTGCTGTCTCTAACCACTCCTATGAGGACAAACAAGCAGCTCAGTACTCCCCACTCCCACTGGTGAGTAAAGAAACTACCTCTGGCCACACAAGAAAATGGAGGAACACAGGAACCAAATACAAAGCCCAGGGATCAGCAAAATCTGATCACTGGAACAACTAGCTAAGAAAGTAGAAGTATTTTTTTGTTTTTTTTAGTTTTTTTTGCACACAGACAGAAAAAATACAGTAAATGCTTTGATTTTCGACTAAATTGCTATCAAAGGCTGGTACACTTGAGTGTATTAGCCTGTTTGTTACACAAGCAAAACTTTAGCCAACAAGTGCAATCAACAATTTAAGCACAGAAAAACAGGAAAATCAGGTAATAAAACAGTAATATAGGCACAAACAGTAGTCGAAAAGCACAAAAGATCGAAAAATGCAAAATAAAATGTTTAAAAAATGTTTAAAAAATACTTATCAAGAAAGTCGCTTTTTCTGCTCTCTGCTGGCTTAGGAATTCTGCAGGGGACCACGAGGAGCTATGCCAAGTTCTCTAATGTTGCAAGAAAGAGCACAGAATATAAACAAAATGCCTTTCATATAGGCAAAGCTCACTACGAGCGCATTTTGTAGCGCAGACATATTAAGGCCAAATACAGGGAAAAAATACAGAAAGAACGGAAATGAAATGGAGGAATTGTACACCAATATACTGCATAATTAATTAATGAAATGGAAATGTTTAAAGTGTACTCATGTACCACAGGCAAATGTGACCAAGAATATAAGAAGCATTTCTTACATAAATCCTACAATATTGATGTAATGAAAATTAATGTCGATGACAATAACACAGTTATGCACATAAATAAAAACAGCCATGCTAATAAAGGATGTGATAGGGATATAAAGCTGCAGTGTAACAAATGGGAGTGAAAATGTGATATATACATTAATTAAATGCCAAACTGAAGTAACAGTCAGCAAGGAGAGAAGATACATTATGGGATGAATGCATAGACTGCAGTTACTACATATGAGATGCAAGCCAACACAACTGGCGTATTCCCCAACTCAGGATGTATACACAAGAACAAAAGGACCTTACAGCTGTAATGTCAGGTATATCAGAAACAGACATGTTTTTACAAAGAAATGACAGTGGCACCTAAAGGAAAGGGTTCACCACCTACTAGAATGTAATAGATATACAAGTGTTGTATAATTATGTAAATACTAAATGCTAATCTAATAACACACAATATACATAAGTGACAAACTACAAGACAGAGTTAGCAGCACAACAGGTAGCATGATTAGATGACATACCATGAGTTCAGATTTTCAGATTATCCATTGGTGATTTGCAAACATCTCAGACATCTTTATACTGGGCATGTTCACATGGAATTACAGGTAACAGTAACATAACAGCAGTAACACAATAGAAGGTGTAATAACAGAGGACCAATTACAGTTTCTGATGGTCTGGTAGCATGGCATACAGTTAAAAACATTTATGGAATCCCTCATCTGCCATTAAGCTGTATAGTGTGACGAAAACAACTGCAGTAATAAAAACATGTCTGGGTGAAGACATTCAATACAGAGAATAATTATTTTGTGAATAGGTAATGCATGTGAGCAATGAATGGCATATGAAACATTCACATCTTGCCATATTTGAACACATGCCAAGATAGATATCAGAAAGATAGATAACATTCATGATCGCCACAGAAATACTCATATCGATCATGTCATGAAAAAACCCTTGAAGGGCTATACTTTCCTATCATATAAGGTATATGGATGACCTACCTTGTAGAACAAGGCCTGAAAAAGGTGTCCCTCTCAGTGTGTCATAACTATTATCTGTATGTAAGCCACTGTTGTCTGACAGACAGATGTTACCAGATTCAAGTTCCTGTCTAATATACAGGGCTCTTGAGAAAGAGCTCTGTACTGGCTACATGTGCCACATCAGGTAGTAATGCAGACTGTCACAAATAACTGAACTGAATGCAGGAATTAGGATAGGAGTTAAGAATATAATATGAAGAATTGGATTTAGTCAGAATGCTGGAAAAGAGTTACACATGTTACTCTCCATACAACAGTAATCATTCCAGTATCAATGCACCTTTGACAAGTAAGCTGTTTCCATCATGTAGGACACACACTGCCCCAGAACTGAACCATAGTTTATCTGTGTAGGTATGCTATACAAGCTGGTAATCAATGCATGTGCCACAGGAGCACACATATCAGGTTGTTTCACAAATAACCATTTCACTGCCATGCAATCACAACCTGTGATGATACATCATTGTCCAACATAAAAATGTTTAACAATAAATAGAAACAATGGTGTTTATGTAACAACAGTGCATTCATACAATGTAGCTCCTTTCAGGAATGGAACAGCAAGCTATGTGACTCTACTGACTGATGACATGTGGATCAACCACAAGCACCACAAAATAAGTCTTAACACTGTTGTGACACTCCACCTGTGCTTACTTATTACATCGGATATATGTGTGGTAAACAGTCTCTAAGATAAAAGGGATGGGGAGGCCTCTACCACTGTAAATGGGCACATTATAACTGTGGTAGATGCCATTCATGCATTATAGTATAAGGCCCAACAATGTTAGCAGGCACAGAGCGTGGATGTTAAATACATAACTATTTGACAACAGAAAATGTATGATATTCTACATGGTGAATGCACCTCACTAAAAGTTTCACTACAATTGTGAGATAAATCATTATGTGAAGGCATTACATTATGTTATTGATACAAGTGATATGTGTGCCTGCAATTGCTATACTAAGTCAACAGCATGCAGCATGTCATCACATTCCCTCATGGCTTAAGTTAACACTTTCTACATATCTTATGTAAGGAAAATGCAAATACATGTCATCATTAGTCTGAATAAAAGCATTGCTGTGTGTGAAATTATCATAGCTTTTTGTTAGAGAGAACCACATCTATACATGTACATGGCAAATGGGTTTGATAACAGTGTTAGTGACATGGACAGTCACAGTAAGATTAACATAATGTAATCTGAGCAATAATGGCTGGATATGAAATAACTACACAAGATCACAAGCTAAGGATTAGTGCCTGAATCACAAGCACCACACTGCATGTTGAGGTACAACTGGGACTGTGCACAGTTAATTGAATGACATCACCAATGTTTGTTAGCTAAATGCTAAAAAGAGATCAACGTGCACAATAACACTGTACAGCTACACATCATATATGTCTTTAAAGAATAGTATACACAGTATGATGGTGAAAGACACACTCACAGCAGGCCACAAACATCCTACATATGTAGTTAGACAATGTACAAAGCACAGTATCAAAGTTACTCAACACAAGATAATTCACACTCCAAACGTGAGATACTGTAGGTATGGTAGCATTATGTAATCATTGCGTGGCCAAAACATTATTTTCCCTGCAGATGGCAGAATTTGCTAGCATCACACAGTCATACTGTAAATCCAGCTTATCACCACAAGTATACATAAAGGGGTCTACTTCAGATGACTGAAGTTTTAAAACTTAGAACATCATATGGCTGAGGACCAAATGACTGAAGTTTTGAAACTTCGAACATCAAATAATAATAAAAAAAAGTTTTATTTTAAAATTTTCCAGGGGGCAAGCCCCCACTTTACCACCTACTAATTAAATATACCAACTCTGAGATCACACTACAGCAAGGAAAATGGTAAACTTCCCATTCCACTCTGTATGGCAATCTCCATTCAGAACATTCAAAGTTTCAAAACTTCAGTCATCTGGTCTGCAGCCATATGATGTTCAAAGTTTTCAAACTTCAGTCATTTGAAGGGGACCCACATAAAAGTGGCCAATTGTATATGACAGCAGTCAGTCACTTGTATATGACAGCAATCAGTCACACTATTGAAGCAGTGATGAACTCAAACCACTTACCTATTCACTTACACCATCTACACAGCACATCATAAGCAGCCAGTACCTCAGGAGAATACAATGAAGGGCTGACATAAGCAGTGCATTGCCAAAGAGATGTGTCTTGTAAAATGAGTTTTCCAGCCATCTGGAGCTGTAAAAGTTGCTACTGTTAGTGTGTGTAAAACAATCCTGAATTCATTTGCAGTCACAACTATAGAAGTTATGCACTATTGTATTGTAACCTCCTACCTGTCTATTTACACATTCTAGAGAATAGTGTAAGACATGCAAGCATCACATGAGAAGTCTGACATTTAAATAGTGACAGTTCACTTGTGAAAGAATGACCTCATCAGTGTGTTGTAATTGTGTGCTCTTATTACAGCCCCATAAAACACCTGTTATTTGAAAAATGGAAGTGTTCTCCTCCCAACCCACTTAAAAGTTTGCATCACTTTCCCTCTAAAAACATTAAATGGGTATTTTTTTCAGTCTGTGGCATTCTTATTGGAAGGATTAATTTAGACAGTTGCGGACAGAGTATAGCCTAAATCAGCTATGTTTTTCTTTAAGTAGTGCCAAGAAAATTGTACTCAGCAGAGTACACCCACTATGCACAGCTACACCTTTGTGTTGCAAAGAAGTTCTGGATGTGAAAGGTAAGATTAGGGGAGGTTGAAGTCATGTAGCAGTTTAAAACATTTATCCAAAGTAGAAGTTGATAGTGAGTCAACTAACTGTAAACATCCCCACTTACACATGCAAGTTCACTTCTACATATCTAGTTAGGCAATGTAGAAAGCACTGTATTAATCACAAGCACCACAGGAAAAACCTGACTCTTAAGGGTAGACAGTATATTTTTGTCAGGATGAACTCATCAATGTGTTTCACAGAGGATGTTTCAGTAAAAATTGGGATAATGGAGTTGTGTACACATTTCAAAGCAGTCAGTTTATTTGAAGTGGATATAGCACTAAGTGTCGCATGCAGTTTCACACACACACACACACACACACACACACACACACACACACACACACACACAAGTCTTCCATGTTGGGCATCAAACCTCCTACTTATTCTGTTACACACCATCCAGAGTACTGTATTAGTCACAAGTTCCACTGGAAAATTCTGACTCTTAAGGTTAGAGGGTGCACTTTTGTCAGGATGGCCTCATAAGTGTATTTTATATAAGATGTTACATCCAAAAGGGATAAGGGAGCAGTGTGAACAGATAAATGTATTATTCTCAAAGGACGTGGCTAGAGCATCAAATGTTACACACAGTCTAATATACACAAGTCTTCCATGTTGGGCATTGAACCTCCTACCTATCTAATTACACAATCTAGAAAGTATAACTTGTCCTTTTGAATTTCATACTTTGTAATGTGGAGTTGTGAGAACGGTGAATTTTTTTTCTTTTTTATACTTCCAAATTTGTACTCAGGATGTCTCTGCTGAAAAGGGGCACTAGCTCAGATGGACTACCCCAGTCAATAAATGTCAAATAAATAAATAATAAATATTGTATTAGTTGCAAGTGCCACTGGAAAAGTTTGAAATTAACTATGTGAAATAGGACATTTGACATTTTTTGAAATCTACTGTTGGAACAGATGGTCATATTAATTACAGGTTATACAACAAATGCATATGTGGGCACAGGACAATGTAACATCACTACGATTGTCAAATTTAATTACATAGTTCTCTACTAACATTTATTCATGTACATTGCATTAGTGGGAGGGATACTGACATGTTTCATGTTATGGAATGATGTTGTACACCACTGGATCATCAATCAAACTTTGCTGCAACTTCATGCCGGGATGATTACACCCTTGTATTGTTTCATACTTGTACTATGTGCATTGTCAAGACAAACATGTAAGCCATACATAGGATATTGCACTACAGAATAACAGTGATGAATTATGTGAGTATAGGTTAATCCAACATGTAACACAGTTGTAGTCATAAACACTGCATAGCAAACATATATTAAATGACTGAATTAATTGAGTCATTATTCTGAAATCAAGATCACCTGTTGACAAAAGAGAGACATACAAATGTTGTGCAACCTAAAACGAGAATTGATTATATTCTGATTTTTTTATTCAAAAAATTTTTTAAAAAACTTAAAAAAAAATGTAGTGCTGCCAAGCTGAATTGCATTGCTGATGGCAAGGTATAAGCACGTACACTTCTTAAGACTGGAGTGGTATCCTTCAAGGCCCCCGAGCCAGTGGAAACCACAACCCATGCTGCTGAAACCCTTACAAATGCCTTCTACGAGCACCTCCAGGAATGTATGGATCAAGCAATCCCTAATAAAATCAAGACCCTTTCCACCAAAGGCAGGTGCCCGGTCTGGTGGACCCCAGCCATAAACAAACTCTACAACAAGAGGAGAAAGCTACTACATGACAGAGCAAAATCCCTAAAAGGGAAGGCATCTCTGATCAATACTAGCAAAAAACTACGATCACTCATAAAATCATCCAAGGCCAACTTTGAGAGAAAAATCGCTAATGACACAAAAGACAATCATAAAGCCTTCTTTAGCTATGTTAGAAACCTGGGTGGAAACTCCCAGATATGCTCAGAATTAGTCCAAAATGATAAAAAAATTACTGAACCCACAGACATTGCCAACATACTGGCAGACAGTTTCAGTGCAAATTTCTCCCCCCCCCCCCCAAAAGGAGAAATATCTATCCCACCAGAGTCTAGCCTCCCAAACATCTCAGATGCCCAGGTGAGAGCTGCTCTCTCTAAAGCAAAAAACACAGTATCAATGGGACCGGACGGTGTCCCCGGCTGTGTGCTACATGAACTCAATGAGGAACTAAACCCACACATAAGGCTGCTGTTTAATCTTAGCCTTACTACAGGATACGTACCCAAAGAATGGCATACGGCAACTGTGGTCCCACTCCACAAAGGCGGTGCTTCTACGGACCCTGGAAATTACCGCCCCATAAGCTTGACGAGCCTTGTCTGCAAAGCTATGGAGAGGATCATAATGGAACTCATAAATAAAGACATTGGGGACCTACAGACACTGGATCCTAATTTGGCTTTGTCAAGGGCAGATCCTGCCTCTTGAACTTGGTCGACTTTTTCGAAACAGTCACTAAGGCCATTGATGAGGGTAAGGCAGTTCACACAGCCTACCTTGACCTAGCAAAAGCGTTCGACACAATACCCCACTCGGGCATCATAGAAAAGCTCACCAGCTTAGATGTAAACCCATATGTCACAAGATGGGTTGCAAACTGGCTCAAGGACAGAACACACAGGGTTAGAGTTGCTGGTGCCATGTCAGACTCTAAGCCGGTCACGAATGGTGTCCCACAGGGCTCAGTCCTGGGCCCCCTCTTGTTCGGCATTTATTTTTCTGAAGTGCAGGCAAACATAGGGGGATTGTGGCTGACAAAATTTGCAGATGACTGCAAACTGGGCACCATAATTGACACTCCATCAGACACAGACATCCTCCAGAGAGGTTTCATAGAAATGGATAACTGGTGCCAGAGCCATGGCCTTAAGCTAAATGCCAAAAAATGTATAGTCATACCCTTTGGGAAAAACAAGGTAACCCCTAATTACCACTTAGGTGGTAATCCATTAAACACGGAAGAAGTTATCAGGGACCTGGGGACCCAAGTTGACAGTAACCTCTCTTTTGACACTCACATTGCCAAAGTGGTTAGGAAGACCTTCTACATTGCCCACCTGATCATGAAGGGATTCACATCCAGATCAGGAGAGGTCATTGTAGCCCTGTACTCTTCACTTATCAGACCAATGATTGAGTACAACGCCCCATTCGGAATGTACCTTACCCGACACCTGCAGCAGTTGGAAAGACCCCAAAAGTTCCTCACCAAAAGGATAAAGGGGCTCAAACATATGTCATACGATGCCCGACTGAAGAAACTCCAGCTCTATTCAGTCGCATACCATCTGCTCAGAGGTGATCTGTGCCTGACATACAAGGCCATGTCCAACCCGGAATTAATGGACATGCTCCACCTCAAAAAATCCAAATCCACCAGAGCCACGAGAGCAAGAGACTTAAACCTCAACACGAATATAAATAGGACGTGCTGGAGGGACAGATTCATCACCCAGAGACTCCCTACACTATGGAACAGAATCCCAGTCCATGTGAGGCAGAGCCCCTCACTGACTCTGTTCAAGAGAAATCTTGGCGAGTGGATGGGAGATCGTAGGTCTACCCCAGGAATCATCTCTGTATCACTGCTGGACAGAGGCATAGCAAACTAATGGGTATAGTATTCTCATCCTAAGGGGTGGTGAAAGCCACACACACTCTGGCTAGGCTTATAAATGCCCTAGGGCAGATAGCCTAGTATGAACCTATGAACCTATGAACATAATAATATCATGAAGTTTTGAACTTAGAGGGGAAATTAGCAGCAGTCTATGTTGCTTTATGCTGACCTTCATGCAAAGATCAGTACAAGATAGGCTTCACAATAGGTAGCAGACACATTAGTATAGCAGCAGGATAATGATGTGTTAAGTAAAGGTGTAGGCAGCATTTACATAAATTCACAGGAATCAGACAACACATTCTGAAACATTTTTTCATTCATCTGTATTCAAACAATTACAGCATGCCAAGAAAAAAAAATTATACCTGAGTATTATGTAAGCACACCATGTAGGAAATCATAATTCTAATATGTATTATTTGACAGCTGATTTCATCAAAGGTGAATGCAGGTATTCATCTTCATTACCATATTCACGACTGCACTCTGTACATGCAAGTCTTCAGCTTGTTGCAAAGTACATTAAACTGACAAAACATAGCTTAGCACAGTGGTACAAAGTGTGCCTGAGTAATGCAGATGGCAACAAAAATCACAAGCTATTACCATAAGCTATGTGCTTTCAGTTAGCCTTAGTTGCAGCCATTGCCCATCATCAGACATTGCACAAATGCATGTTGGAAGATTAGTGATACAGAAGGGAGAAGATCCTTCGACAGGGTGACATGGAGGTACTGACTAAGTAGATTATGACAGAAGAAGGATAATGGTGGCTCATAATAATATTATTATTGCTCCAAAAACAGTCAGTAACACTTAGCTAATGGCTGGATTAGATCCCTTGAAATTTGTCAAAACTCTTTCTACACATGTGAGCATTAGCACATTATACGACAAATGAATTACTATGCACAGCAATAAAAACAGCACAGTGAAGCAGAATGACAAACAATTAAAGCAAAGTGGTAAACACAAATAGATACAGAGAGATGCAAACAGGAATCACAACAGTATGTTTTGTGGAACATGTAGAAACATCTGTATGGTGTTTTAATCTCGCTTGTTAAATCATCATTAATTCATCAGGCTCTGCAAAATAAAGTGCTTGCTATAGGTACCAATAAGAGTTAGAAGAGTGCAATAAAAATGAATATCTAACCAGGATAAGGTTGACTTAATAAGCCTCCCTGTTGGGGCTGCAAAGTTTTTGAAAATGATGTCTTGCTGCACTATTCAAATGTTATGTTAAGAAAATGTTTTATATGGAGAGACATGCAAGCATTTTCAATTAAACATATGACAGGAATATGAAGTGTAATGATTTAATAAACTGGCCTACAAGTGTATTCAAATACATGGCACTATGCAAAAACATCAGTCTGCAAACAAGGTAATTATCTCAACATGCCACATAGGAAATTCTACTTTAGTACATCCAGCAGCCTAAGAACTGTCACATTAAATGTTCCACAATACTACCTGAATGTCGAAGTATGCCTATCTAACATGCTAGTACTTAAGGGAATGAAAATAAAGTTCAAGCTTGAATTTGCACATGGGTCATACTTACCCAGTGCCTTGCAAGTTAATTTGTCCTGGTTTACCTCATGGTTTGCATCTATCTCCTCTGCAGCTGTATGGTACAAAAAGAAAAGAAATATATATGAAAGCATAATAAATACATGTAGTGGCTGGCTAGATCATTAGTACTATATCATAGACAGGTTATGGATCAGTATACTTACACAACTAAGGGGGTGTTTGCAGTCCTAATCAGCTTATGAGGTCCTACTTGTATTTCTTAAGGTCACTGTAGCAGTGACAGCATTGTTCCCCAGTGTGAGGAATTCCTGTTGCATTGGAGACTGCCTTGGCTAGGCTATTACAATCCTCAGCCATATACTGAGACCCAGTATAATGCCCCCTGCAGCAGCCTACCACTGTAGTGTTTTGCAAGTAGTGACACTAATATCCTGGACTCCTCAAAGCCATACATTTGTGCTCTAAATTCAGCACCTTTCTTGCCCTCACTAGCCATGCTTGCAAAATTCAAGCTAACAAAATATGGCTGAATTGGTGCCCACTGCAGATCTTGCATATTTCTGGTATAGTGCATAGATGAACAGCTTTGCCAACTGCATTTGCACAATTGTAAGCAAATGTTTCATTAGCAGATGCACTGGCACTACTGACATCACATAGAAGTACATGTGTGAAACATGGCGTTGAGCTTTGCCATGTGTGATGCTCAACCTATTGACACAGGTTCAAGTGTTCAAAAATGGATTGCTTAATGGAATCGCTTTTAATCCTTGACATTTGGAAGGACAAACAGGATGATTTGTGATGGCTTACACAATGTTAAAATAGTATTGTACCAGCTGGGAAATGAACCCATGGGATAAAGCATGCAAAAAGTTAAGCTTTTCTTATTAACTGATATTGCCACAGGAGAACTACCTCTCCAGTGTGGAAATTAGATCATAAACTAATTTCAGAATAAATGGAGCTACACTTGAGACACTTATACTGCATGTGTGTGGTTTTAATTAGTTCTGGGAATGTATTCCTATGTAAAGTAAATATATATCTGTTTGCAAATATATTTCATATGGATGCAGTTGAATGTGCTGATTAATACAGGTTGATTTGTGTTACATATTACTTCAAAAGACATAACTTTCCTAAACACATAGTTGGGCTATGTGATGAGTCATGATGGTTATAACAAAATTATTGTGCGCACTACACATATGCAAGTGAATTCTGTATTAAATATCAAAACTGTCATAATGAAATATGCTAAATAGAAAATTTAATTGTGCAAGGATTACTGATACATTGCTTTCAAAAAACAGATTTACTGTAATCATTTTTCTTTATTGTTAACAGCCCTAATAAAAATGTTGTGAGAAATGGTCTTCTTACACCCTTTTAACTTTTAACCAGCTGCATTCTTTATCTAAAGTCACTTCACTTACACCTTGTGCCACATAGATACCTATGTGAGTGGTGGAATTTACACTGCCAGTACTGTTCAGAGTGGTGAAGAAAGTGCACATTGCCAAGTTTGTTCACACTACCTAAGGCAGCCCAAACTATATGTTTCACTTTTTTCCTTAAGTAGAGAACCATGTTTGTAAGCTGCCAAACAGACAGCAAATGTAAATTAAAATGAAAAAAAAAGAAAAAATGCATATTGTGAATAATTACAATGGGGTCTCTAAACAGGATTTGAACAAACCTTCATGTGCCTTCTCTCAACTCACATGAGGTACACCTTATGCCACAGAGACAGGTATGTGACAGGTGGAATTTCTCCTCTCAGAACTGTCCAACATGCTGAGGAAAGTCCACTATTGCCAGGTGTGTTTGCACTACCTAAGAAAGTCTAAACTAAATTTTTCACTTTTTCCTTAGTTAGAGAACCGTGTTTGTGCACTACCAAGTGGAGAGCAACTGCAAATTAAAATGACAAATAAAATTTTACATTTTATTTAGTTATTTTTGTTTAAAATTTGTTTACCTGGAAAGTCTGACTGGGAAACAGAGCCCATTTTCACCGGAAGACTGGGGAGATAGGCTCCAGAGCAATGTACAATTAACATTGAATATAAAATACATCAAATACAGACTGCCTATATTTCAGAATTACAAAAGATACTAAAATAAAAAGATAGACATTGTGTATTTTATACAAGTACCTAAAGCATAAAATTTTGAAATCACATGGAATAGAGGGCATTATGAAATCCCATAGAGAGGAGCTGTAACAACTTGTATAGTGAAAGTAAAAACATGAGATTTCAGGTGGTCTTAATATATGACATTCTTGACTAGTTCACATAGATATGCTTATAACAATATAACTAAAAACTGTTGAAATCAATTAGTATGGGTGGATAAAAGTAAAGAATATAAATGCAGAGTATGAAGAGGGAGAAAATATGTAGTTTATTTCCTAGAAAAATAGAGTGAGAGAATAGAGAATAAAGGAAAAGTGAGGAGTATAGTAAGATGGGGGAGAAGTATGGATGATAAAGGGTATTAAAGGTAGAGAAGTAAGTGGTAAAAGAAAGAAAATGTATGAAGTTTAATTTTGTGTGCTGGACATAAAGTGGATGATCAGTCAATATAGACATAAATAGTTAGGAAGATTAGGAATTTATCCTGGGGTGGAACATGATCTAAGTCAGTTATTACTCAGGTAGTCCTTAAGTAGTTTCTTGAAGTGAGTGCAATTCACATATTGTGAATAATTGCAATGGGATCTCTAAACAAGATTCGAAAAATCCTTCATGTACCTTCTCTCAGTTCTCTTCAGTTACCCCTTGCACCACAGAATTTGACATCTGTCCAGTTTATTCTCTGAAGTAAGTACTATCCATGTTATGGAGGGCTCTATATAGGGCAGCCTAAACTAAATGTTTCACTTTTTCCTTAGGCAGTGAATCATGTTTAATGCTGCTGAGCAGAGGAAAAATGGAAAAGACATTAGAAAATAAATATATGATAGAGAAAAAAAACAAAAAGTAAATGAAATACAGTGAATTGGTATATGTAGCAATAACCAAAGCAACAAGTGCATTAAAGTGGAACATTCATCCTTCTCACATCTCCTTTCAGCATTAGACATGTAGTTTGTGGAACACATTATCAGACAAATAATGTGAAAGTGGACAGACAAAAGATCACATTGTTAGCAATAGTGACAACAGTTGTTTTTCAAACAACATAACGTGATTAAATATGTATTCAGACAACCCTCTGTAAAATTATCCTTTAAGTGTATTCAAACCATGCATCACATATCATTTTTCTCTAAGCTCACTGCACTTGCACATTGTGCCACACAGAAAATACCTGTCAGGTATATTTTCTTTCCTGAGTACTTTCCAGAGTGCTAATAGCTGGACAACACTGCCAGGTTGGTTTGCACTACATAAGGCAGCATAAACTAAAATGTTCACTATTTTCCTTTTTTAAACACCTCAGTGTAAACCCTGGATCGAGATGATTGTCACTGCTGAAGTGACACCCCAATCCTATGTGCAAAATGGGAAAAGGAATTTAGGATGGATGGATGGACTGAATTATCACTTGTGACACAGGAAAATTTACATTTATACTAAAGCAATCACACTGTATTAACAAATTAATATTAACACACATTATACTTCATATATATTGATATATATCATATAACCTAAGCATCATTACATAAATTATTCAATTACTGCCCCTTTTTTTAAACAAGAAACATCTTTATTAAATCATCACAACATAAACATACAGAAGAAAACAAACCATACCAACACAATCCTAACTGCAAGCACTTTACATCACAGACCACACTGACACATTTCCCAGTTGCAAACATTATACATCACTTATAATCTACCCAATCATTTCAGTCAAACATTATATAGCTCATGTAAGTCCTGCCTTCTTTTAAATCTCATTCCTCCCCTGTATGTATTGTTCCCACAATTAAAGTTAAGCCATGAAAGGGAATTGTTCACTGCCGAGTAGTGTGCAAATGCAGAAGGCAATATTTAGCAGAAACATTCAAATAGCTTTTTCAGGATAACAATTTGAAGACACATTAAATGAATCCCATTGTATACATAGCAATGAGTTCAGCTGGTACTGCATTGCAGTGATACATTCAGCCATCTCAGCTCTCACTGACACATCAGTATTATCATGCATGTGCTACAATATAAGGATATTAGCTAATGCCATGGGAATGGAGAAGAGCACAGGGAACAACAGAAATGCTTTCATTGGTCATATAATACAGTCAATTAATATTTACATAATTTCAAATGACTTATCTGTCAATACTAACCTTACTTGAGTTTTCCACATCCACACATCCATAAAACATAATGCATATCAAGATTTAATATGAACTCCTTAAGTAAAATGATCTAGGAAACAGGTTTCAGTCCCTGCATCACCTGCACTGTTTCCCTATGCTCAATGCATTTGCACAATATGCCACATAAATAGGAGTGTGACAACTTTAATTTCTTCACTTAGTACTGTTTAGTCTGCTGAGGAAAGCTCTACAATGCCCATCTTCATTGTGTTATTGACAGCAGCCCAAATAAAATTCATCAGAGTTTCATTTTCAGCAGTCAAAGGGAGTTCAATGCTATTGACCACTGCCAGTCAATGGAGTACAATGCCATATGACATGCAAATGATATAAGAAAAAAGTTAGATCAAATACACATGTATGTACATGTCACATGTGTAAGCAACTTTGCTGTCTTGCAAAAGGGACATGTATAGATTTGAACTCTCAAACAGGGGTATTGAGAACAATCATTTAAGAGTATTTCAAACAGTTGCCACAGACAAAAACATATATTAACAAGGAGAAAAGAGTTTAGATGTAATGATATTGTTACATTGTATCAAACCACATTGAAAGTGCAACAAAAACATGTTAGGCAAGTTGTCCTTTCTGATTTGGCAGTAAATGTCTTAATGATTGGAGTATTGCAAAAAGTTAGGATACCTAATAATCACACAATATTAAACAAAGACTGCAAATATTGCAGGTGTATCCCTTTCTTTCTTTCTTTCTTTCTGTATGATGCCTCATTCCCTCATCTATGCTTTCTTAATACCAAGTCTATATCTGTTTTATTGCCATATGTTATCTTTACCCATGTTTAAAGTACTTCCTTGAGTATAAACAGCATTTCTTACTAAGGGGCAGCAATTGTGATCATTAAAGCCAGCATTTGAATGTTAGGACTGTCGCTCTCCTAAATCACTCAACGTAGTTTCAAACTTCTTGGTAAGTTTCTTCTCCCTGACACATCCTCAGTAAATGTACATGAAAGAGGTGAGGCTATGAAAGCTGATTGTTCCTTCAGTCAAAGTAATCATAGACACCTGCAGTCCATTAACTGTGAACACTTCTTAATGCTCATCCTTGTATTGCTAGGCCATGTGCATGTAATTGTGTAGGCCCTTTCACCATGCTTACATTCTGTACACGTAGTATAGATTGTGGTATTCATGAATGCTGATGATTTAACAACTCATTTGCATACTGACAGTACTCACAGGACTGACTCTGAACTATATAAAGCTAATTGTGTAGCTAATGCCCTTATATCACTCTGGAGAGACTGTTGTGATCCAGAGAGCTCAATACTGCTAAAAAAACTAATATTCTGGAGAATTATCCATTTTTCTACTGCTATATTTTTCAAGGTATGTTGCTATTTCTTACTTAATGCTTTTAGTTTTACATTAAAAGGTGAATTGCACTGACTGCTGAAAAACATTTTTTATCTTAATGTTTTTTCTTTTATCCATTTATTTTGTCATAACAATGTCTGCATTACAGAAATTATTTTACAGAATGCTATGTGACTTATGTTTTAGTTTGTATTTAGTTTGATGTTTGCACACTTATTGCAGATGAGTGTGTTCTAACTTTGTAGGAAGGTCTGGCATTTTTACCTGTGTTGTCAGAAAAAGGAAATGCATTCTGTTTGTGGATTTCTACCTGACTGACCTCCACACCAGTGGAGATGGCAGTTATAATAGTTTTGTCTTATATTTCTATTGCTAAACTTTTAATTGTTATTGTTAAAGCTGCAATGTATTACACAGTTCACCTGAGTTATCTCCATCACAGAAGTGTTATAGATCAGTGTTGATATTTGATTTTGAAAACAACTATTTTGGGGGGTTCCTACCTTATAGGGAGCAATAAACTTTTTAATTTTTTTGTGTATGTTAGATGCATGCCGTCACACATAACTGAGCTTACAGCCTTTCTGTCTGTGTAATATATATGTGAATATGTGTGTCTGTTTTTTGGTTCACCTCATACAGGGATATGGCACCCAAGAATAAATTGGTACCCAGCAAGCCACCACATAGCAATGCAGAAAATGAGATCATTATCCAGGCCTTATGTCAACATGAAGCTTTACTGTTAGGGAAAGTAGCAATGACCAATCTGACTGAAACAGTATATGGCAGCAGGTGGTTTATCACATTAATGCTGTCAGAGGGCATGGCAGATATGACACTGGGCAAGTGACATAATAACCTCTGCCTGCCATTGGGTGGCTCAGTTGCCTGGGAGCAGGTGTCTCCAGGGGGGTGGATGACCCAGCTACTGAACCACCACTAACTGAAAAGAGGAGCTCCTGTCCATTGTTAGGGATCCAGAGAGTCCTTGATAGCGGTGTAGATGTGAAAAATAGACTCAGAGTGTCACAAGCAGACCTTCCAGGTATGCAAAATGCAAGTGTCTTTGTTGTATGCACATATCTTAGATGTCTGATACATATACAGAGCCAGCAATAACTGTGAGTCAGATTTCAGTCATAGAGAAATACTAGAGGTTGTTTTGAGGGTGGGAGTGAAATCCAACTGTTCAGTGCATTTTTGTTTCAGAAGATTTTAAATCTGCACTTGTGAAGGAGTTTGCTCTATTTTTTTGTTTCATTTGTATTGTATTGTGATACCTAGACTTCTTTCCTTTCCATTCTTAACATGAAGACACTTATAGATTGCAGGCTACCAGTCCACCTGCACATAGTAAGCACATATTTGGTTATTGTTACTATTATATAAAAGGTACATTCAGATTTACATGAGAGTAAAGTTTGTGTTGCTTTAGTATCTGTTAAAAGTTTAATATACCTTTCATATAATTAAATTATGTGATCCATTTTATTCTCCCTTTTTCTGTTTTTTTATGTTTACTGCTTGTTATCAGAGGTGAGAGTGGCACTGTGGTGTAACGGTAGCCACTGATGTTGATGGGGGTGATAAAGAGGCACAGTCCAAGCAGAGGGTCAGTCTGTCACTGAGGTTGTGGCTTCCACATCCCATGCCCATATTTCAGACACAATCAGTATGCCTACACATACCCATGACACAGAGACCTCTGATATAGGGTTAAGGGTGACACAGCTGATCAGGTTAGTGTGGTTACCATCATGAGGGCATGTTGCTACACAGGAGGGTTGGTAGGGATGCTCATAATAGGCCTGATGTCCACTCTCCTCCTGATGCTGGTGTGGCAGACATATTTGTAGGGCCATATTGGAGGCACATGCACGTTCCACCGGGGCCTTGGAAGCGAGAGTGTGACTAGCAAATATTCTGTATTCTGACATGAATGACTCCTTCAACCATGTGGGCTGCTCCTTAGACAGGATGAACAACACACTGGTTTGGGCAGTGCCTGTGATGGAACATCTGTTGGGGGAGGGTGGGAGGATGGGCATTCACATGGCCTGAGAGCCACTACATCTTCTAGTGTTAGCAGATATGGCCATGCAAGATCCCATTCCCATAGTGCCACTACATCAACTGCTCTGTCATTGATTGTGGTGTCCATACCCAGATGTGGTAGGCCACTGGGTTGTGGTCTTGGACATATTCAAGAGGAGAACTCATCCAGCAGACATCGCTCACATTCAAGTAGCACCCAAACATCTAGCCAGGGGCATGGAGGTAGGAATGCAACTCCTGGCAGAGGTGATTCCCATGGTTGGGGGGTAATGATGCTAAACTAACTACTGTACTCATGGCTCAGACCTGTCCAAGATGTCAGGATGTAGTGCTAACACAGTGCTTGATTGTGTTTGTGCAGACACACACTCATAGAAAAAAAATTCACTTGCCAAATATCAATTCACACACATGTAGACTATCTAAATAATACTGCTGAGTGCTGTTGCTACTGGCCCTTGAACACTGTATACTTGGATAGATCCATGTGTTCCTTACTCGCAGACACTCACTCCTTTGGTGTCAGTCTTGCCCTCATACCCCCCCACCCCACCCTGTACAAATGATGATGACTGTGCCCTCTTCTTTGCATATGCCTTTTTGATTTGGGGTTGTAGGGTTGCATATATGTCCAATACACACAATGAATAGCTAATGCTTGCATATTTACAAGCTTGCATTTATCAATAGACATTACAGAAAAAAAAAGTTATTGACTTCTTGTTCATACCCATTTGTGAATGATTGCTTCTATAATCAGTGTATTTCAGTTAGTATTGTCATTATAGCACTGGAAACATTAGGTACTACTGTCTTGCTTCTTGGTATATTTGAGAAAATAAGGTTATAACGAACCTCTTCCATTTATAGAGGTTCATTTTATAGATTATGGTCAATTGAAATTTTGATGCACAGCATTCCTTGTAATAAATAAGTGAATATAGTAAAAATCGACAGAGAAGATATTACTGATATAACTGTACACCTCAGACAAGTATTTTGCCTAGGGACATATACATATTTCTATATGACAGTAAACAGTTCCATAACTTTTTTTTTCTTTACAGGTTCACACTTACCTTGGCATTAGTGCAGGTATAGACTATGTCATTCGCTGTTGTCCCTGTCTGATGCTATCAGAACACAGCTATTACATGGTTAAGTAATGGTTGTGCTATTTGAAAGGCATCAATTTTCCTATTTGTATGTGAGTAAAAACTAAGAGACAATTCTAGCCAAGCTAGAATTTCCACTGAGTGACCCCTCAAACCTCTTGTATTACAGGCACATGGGATATATGCAAATTACCCTTAAGAACATCAGGTGTTTCAGCTATATGGCGATTCTGAATGCCCATGACTTTTTTCTTTTGAAATCATTTAATGGACAAATTCAGGTCAATAAAGCCAAACCCAACTAGCTGTGGACATGCATGTTTCAGCCTTGTAATGACCTCATCAGCACAGCACAAGCGGACTGTTTGACTAAGCATTAGAAACACAGGACTGTTATACCCAGCTGATGTCTATTACCAATAGGGTGTCTGCAAAATATCCCAAATAAACTAAAACAATGAGTGAAAAGGTCACAGAAAAACCAATCAGTAAAAACTAAGAGAAATTTCTAGCCAAGCTAGAATTTCCACTGAGTGACCCCTCAAAACTCTTGTATTAGAGGCATATGGGACACACATACATGTCTCCATCTGCCAGCACTGTGTACAGCTGGTGGTTCCCCCTCAATCTCCTCAGCTGTACCTGCTGCTGCTGGCCCTGTCTGTGGTCCTTAAAACTGTGGGCCAGCCCCTTGCTGTCCTCAGTGAAGCTGTTTCCTGCATATTACATTGTGCAACATGACATAGACTGTATTTCAGAAAAGGTGCCTGTGACTTACTGCAGTGCACCTCCTGATATGTCTAGACAATGGAACCTTGATTTCAGCAATCCAAATACATGTTCTCCAATAATCCTAGTTTGAGCATGGGCCTCATTGTATCCTTGCTCAGTGGGGTTGTGTGGGTTTCTCATGGGTGTCATGGGCCAGGGCTCCAATGCATAACCTGCATCCCCTACTAGATACCCTTGAGGAATGTCACCCAGAGCAAACATGGTGTAAAGTTCACAAGTGTGCCATATGTGTGAGTCATGGAAACTGCCTGATTTACCTGCACAGATATTGCAGATGATCCCTTGGGCATTACAGACAACTTGACAGTGTGTGTGTGTGTGTGTGTGTGTGTGTGTGTGTGTGTGTGTGTGTGTGTGTGTGTGTGTGTGTGTGTGTGTAATTTCTGGCCCCCAACACTTCAGGGAAATGAGTACTGCATAGAATTCCTGCATGGTTCTTGATCTCTTCTGTGGGGTTTATCGAAAGCAGATATTCTCCCTTGCACATAGTAACATTGCATTTCAAAACTGATGCAATATTTTAGAGTATGATGCCTGTTACATCCCTAATATATCTCCTGTGAGTCTCTGTAAAGTACCAGTAGCTGGCATACATACTGCTAAATATACCTTTGTTTCCACTGGGATGGGTTCTCCACAGTTTCCCTGGGGCCTAAGTTGGGGGTGGCAGAGGTTGCATATTTCCTCCAGTGTTTCGCTGTCCATCCTGTATCTCTCAACAATGTTTGCATCACGAAGTCCATGATAAGTCAAATGGGGTCTAAACATCCTTCTTCTTGACCATGGTTTGGCAGCAGCAGCACACTGATTTAAAGCCTGTTACACATACAGCATAATTGTAGCAGCAACAACCCCTAACATGTTTTTCTTCCTAAATTTAATCCAGCCTGTATTCCAAAGAATTTTTGTGTACAAGGCAAAAGCCTACACTGAGTGCACACTATTGCTTTATAGCTTCCTGAATAGGTCTATTGTGTTTGTTTGTTAATTAGTATGCACTTTGGCTCTTTATCCTTTCATTAGCATATTCTGCCATTTATCTGTGTTTGGCAGCTCTACATGCTGCTTAATGAATAACAAATAGCATGCTATCGCTGCACTTTGTTTAGCAATTAATTAATCCAGCCCATACTTTGGCATTCCAGTGAGATATAAAAAGAAATGGAAGCTAATCTCTGGCTTTATCAACAAATGACTCCTTATAAACAGATTTAAAATGTCCTTTTTGCAAGGATTACAGATTCATTTAAGCCTCACCTCATCTTTATCTCCCTCACTGCCCAAAATTAATTAAAAGAAGACTTGAAATGACACATAAAGGTATCACCCACATATGCTATCAGATTACAAATGATTTGGGAGTAGCATTGTGGAGGGCCTCTGTCGAACAGCAGCACTACCAAGATAGTGAAATCACTGCTCAACCCCCCCCCCCCCCACTGACATGGCATCATGCCAGGGGGCTTTAGACTACACCTAAGACTCCCTAACTCTACCCCAGCACTATAACTGACTGCAGTAGATGTTACACCAAGTTGAGATCATGAGGTTCTGAAAGATTCTATGTAAATGAAAATCAATACCTACTCATTGTGAAGGTTAAACCCAGAAGAACCAACAATGATCCACCAAAGTTGCTTATCCCCTTAGTACCACCTGTATATCAGATGGGGCATACTGTGAGGCAACGTTAATGAAGTGCAACCATAATTCTATCCTTCTCACTGTCTTAAGTTTTCAATATGTCCAGAAAGGACAACTCATAGAAACAGCAATCGTACATACATACAGTCTTCAGTCACCCCACCCCCCCCAACCTGCTTGCAGCCTGCAGTACAGCTCCACATTTATGCAGCCACTAATACTGCAGGCTACTGGCCTTGCCACTGTATAATGCTTGCAGCACAGATACTGGCATACAAGTGAAGCACTACCTCTGCAGCTGTTTGTATGTGCCAGTCTATCACTCAGATATTTTACACTGGTGTACAACCAGCTGTATTGTAAAGCCAATTCATGTCATTTATGTCAGGAAAAAAAATAGATGATCCATGCTTTTGGCATTTTGCCATTTCAAGTAAACACATTTGATGAAACAGCATTCACAGTTTCAAGCATTCGCTTAAATAATAAGAACCCCAATCAACTGCTGAGAAGCAAAACTCTAAATATACATGGAGCATGGTAACATAATAATAAGAGAAACGTGCAAGAAAGAAATAAGTGATTTTAATAAAGACAAAAATGCATTTTAATTTAGAACAATGTTTTACATGTTAGGGAAAAGATGATTTCAAATAGCAAAATATCAAAAGTAAAAGCATATGTTGTACTGGAAGGAAACGCGACAACCAATTGTTCAAGGGAAATAAATGTAAAAATATTAAGTATCTAAAACCCCTATACCACATTCTCAGCTGTGAAAAACAATCCAAACATGTAATTTTACTAAGTAATATTTAAAAGAAGTTAGGAATATTGCCAAAATGAAAAATAGGTTTGGTAAAATCATAAAAGCCAGAACCCAAAGTACTTAAATAATAGTAAAACTAGTTAAGAATACCATAATAGTGTATATGAGTCTAGGACAAAAAAATGTCAGTTTCCTTCTGATCAGTCACAGTTACAAACATGGAACTGCAATCTATTAAAACCTCAGAAACAATTGCTTTACGTGGGGAAGGCCACAAATCCAACATCCCTCACACACGCTGACGCTTTGCTAAATTTTATAATCACGAAAGGGATTTCAATGTAATGGAGAAAAAAAATAAATTCTTAGCTCATGTATTTTCCTATATCAGTTGTATTGCAAATTCGGAAAGGGCAAGCAGGTTTTCCAAAATATACTTCTTAAATATATATGAATCATGCAGCTGTGTTTCAGAAACCACTCCATGTCCCAAGGTTAATATAGCAATAACCAATGGCTGGGTGTGGGTAATGCTGGATTTACTGGCGGTTGGTGGGGTTTCATGATGGGGGTGAAGCCAGAGTGACTAAACAAAGCCAACCATGTGTAAATCCAGGATTACCCACACCCAGGCGTGGGATTTTGCTATTATACAATGACATTATTTAAGAAAAAAAAGTCAGTTACTTTTCTTAAATAATGTCCTTGTATAAGGGTGCTGTGCTGCTCTTCTGCATTTTTCCCCAGGTATCCTGGGGCTTTCTTGATTTACTGCGCATGTGTATTGGACTTTCATTCCCAAACTTATGCAGTACATCAGTGCTATGCAACAGAGAAAGAAAGATCTATGTTACTTTTTTTTTTTTTTAACTAAAAAAAAAAAAAAGAAACTGGGAAACTTTCAATGTATGGAGATGGGATATTGAAAATAAAAGGATAATCAGGTATGTTTCTCTAGTTTTGCAGAATGTACCTGATTATCTTTGCATTTTTCTCTGTCCCATCTCTCTCATTCATTTGAAGTCTCTAGTTTTCTAAGTTTATTTTTTTTTTAAAAATGAAAGAAAAATATTTTTTTTATTACACATGTTAATGGAAGAAAGTCCAGGCGACCGGACCTTTCCATTGGTATATGCTCAATTTATAACAGGCACGCTGGTTGGACTGACCACTGATTTTTGAATGTTAATGGTCAGTCATTGTATAACTGAGAATAAGTAACTAGTAGCTGGCAGTGACAAAAGAATCCTGGTCAGGAGTCTCCTAGAAGGCTGTATAGTCGAGGCACTAAAGTGTGTATATTGAAACAATAAATCTTTTAAATTGGTGTATCTTCTGGCCTTTGTGGTTACTTTTTATAAGCTTCTCTATTTCATTCATCACATGCTTTCTTAAACATCACTAGACTTGTGCAGTGCTTTATGTCAGTAGATATTTTATTCCAACTGATTACTACTCTCTTAGAGAGTCAATTTGTAGTTTTGTTGCTCCTCCTGAATGTCCTTTTAATCTCCTCACTGTTCCCACTTCTTTCAGTCCTAGGCATTGCCACAAAAAGGGGTCTTTACTTGCTTTATAGACTTGAATCAGGCATCCATTCTTGATTTTTCAGTTCACTATACAGGTTGACATATTCAATGTTTGGCCTTACTAGGTTATTAGAAATACCTATCATTGACATTGAAAGTCCTCAGTTTAATAAAGCTTCTGATGCAACATATGATAACCAAAATCAAGTTTGTCAACATCCCATACACCAGGGTCTTTAAACAGAGACACGTGCTCAATCTCTTTGTTTCCAAGATGTAATTATGCTGTAAATGTCTGAGACTGAAGGTTCATGTACTTAGCTTTATCTATATTAAATATCATATTGTTTACCTTGCCCAATCATACAAGTCTTCCAGATATTGTTGAAATTTCTCTTGACCATCCTTGCTTGTTACAAATTTACCCACTTGTAGATTACCAGCATAAAAGAAATACAAGATATGCGATGGAAATTTTATATCAGGGATGTACAAAATTAAGAGGCAAGGCCACCAAATCAGTCTCTGCCACATCTTGCTACCATATCCCATGATGTTCCTACAAGATTTATTTTCAATGTGCTACTTTCTATTTTGCAGACTTATTTGCTTGATCTTAGATCCAGATATACCTATTTTTTATCAGTTTGTTATCATTAATTCATGGTTAATCTTACTTAATGCATTTGTGAAGTCAATATATACAGCAGCCTGGATGTTTGTTTTCCTTGCAGTAACTGCATTAATATAACATAGTTGGTTATACATAGCGGCTGAGCTGTCCTCAGTATAAGTGTATTGATAACTATTAAATATATTAAATATTAAGCAAGCTTAATCTCCTCAATCCTATAAGT